>NC_086108.1:29910582-30210582 GCF_963921235.1 Mobula hypostoma | reverse complement strand
TCACCACATTCTACAGAGGTTGTATTGAGAACATCCTGAGCAGCTGCATCACTGCTTGGTTCAGAAATTGCACCATCTCGGATCGCAAGACCCTGCAGCGGATAGTGAGATCAGCTGAGAAGTTCATCGGGGTCTCTCTTCCTGCCATTACAGACACTTACACCACACGCTGCATCTGTAAAGCAAACAGTATTATGAAGGACCCCACACACCCCTCACACAAACTCTCCTCCCTCCTGCCATCTGGCAAAAGACACCAAAGTATTCGGGCTCTCACGATTGGACTATGTAACAGTTTCTTCCCCCAAACCATTAGACTCCTCAATACCCAGAGCCTGGACTGACACCAACCTACTGCCCTCTAATGTGCCTATTGTCTTGTTTATTATTTATTGTAATGCCTGTACTGTTTTGTGCACTTTATGCAGTCCTGGGTAGATCTGTAGTCTAGCGTAGTTTTGTGTTGTTTTACGTCGTTCAGTGTAGTTTTTGTATTGTTCATGTAGCACCATGGTCCTGAAAAACATTGTCTCATTTTTACTGTGTACTGTACCAGCATTTATGGTCGAAATGACAATAAAAAGTGACTTGACTTGAAAGGAAGGGGGTAGCAAAATGGAAATTATAGGTCAGTTAGCCTGAACTCAGTGGTTGGGAAGACGTTGCAGTCAATTGTTAAGGATGAGGTTATGGAGTACTTGGTGACACAGGACAGGATAGGACAAAGTCAGCATGGTTTCCTTTAGGGAAAATCTTGCCTGATGAACCTGTTGGAATTCTTTGGGGAGATTACACAAAGGATAGATAAAGGGGATACAGTGGATGTTGTATTTTTGGAACTTTAGAAGGCCTTTGACGAGGTGCCACATGTAAGTCTGCCAACCAAGTTAAGAGCCCATGGTATTACAGAAAAGGTACTAGCATGGTTAGAGCATTGGCTGATTGATACAAGGCAGCGAGTGCAAATAAAAGGATCCTTTTCTGGTTGGCTCCCAATGACGTGTGGTGGTCTGCAGGGGTCGGTGTTGGGACTGCTTCTATTTATGCTGTATATAAATGATTTGGATGATGGAATAGATGGCTTTGTTGCCAAGTTTGCAGATGACACGAAGATTGGTGGAGGGGGAGGTCGTGTTGAGGAAACGGATAGGATGCAGAAGGACTTAGATTAGGAGAACGGGCAAGAAAGTGGCAAATGAAATACAATATTGGGAAATGCATGGTTGTACACTTTGGTAGAAGAAATAAATGTGCAGTCTATTTTCTAAACAGGAAGAAAAAAATCTGAGATGCAAAGGGACTTGGGAGTCTTTGTGCGGAACACCTTAAAGATTAACTTGTAGGTAGAGTTGGTAGTGAGGAAGGCAAATGCAATATTAGTATTCATTTCAAAGGCTAGAATATAAGAACTGAATAAATGATGCTGAGGTTTTATAAGGCACTGGTTGAGGCCTCACCTTAGAATTGTGAACAATTTTGGACTCTTCATCGAAGAAAAGATGTGCTGGCATTGGACAGCATTGAGAAGAGGTTCATAATGATGATTCTGGGAATGAAAGGATTATCATATGAGGAACGTTTGATAGCTTTGGATCTAAACTCACTGGAATTTAGAAGGATAGGTGGGGAGGGGGGATCTCATTGAAGCCTTTTGAATGTTGAAAGGCCTAGACAGAGTAGATGTGGAAAGGACGTTTCCCATGGTGGTGGAGACTAGGACATGAGGGCACAGCCTCTGGATAGAGGGGCGTCCATTTAAAACAGAGATACAGAGAAATTTCTTTAGCCGGAAGGTGGTGACTTTGTGGAATTTGTTGTTATAGGCAGATGCAGAGGCCAGGTCATTGGGTGTATTTAAGGTGGAGATTAATAGGTTCTTGACTGGACATGGCATCAAAGATTATCGGGAGAAGGCCGTGGAGTGGGGCTGAGAAAGGGGAAAAAAGGATCAGCCATGATTGAATGGTGGTGCAAATTCAATAGGCCAGATGGCCTAATTTTGCATCTATGTCTTAGGGCCTTTTGTTCTAGAACAGAAGGCATTATCTTGGGAGCAGATGCAGCAGAGATGAAGAAACTGGGAGAAAGGGGGTCACATCCTTACAAAGACACAGTGAGAAGAGATTTCATTGGAAGTCCTAGATAGAGGGGGAGTCTAGGACCAGAAGGCACAGCCTCAGAATGAGGGGTCGTATATTTAGAACAAAGATGCAAAGGAATTTCTTTAGCCAGAGAGTGGTGAATCTGTGGAATTCATTGACACAGGTGGCTCTGGAGGCCAGGCCACTGGGTGCTTGTAGTCTAAATAATTGTGGGAGTTGGTTGGTTTATAGCAAATGTCAGTGAATAGTTTGTCTCCTAAGGTGGAGAGATCTAGAAAAGTAATAGAAAGGTTCATCTGAATTTGAGAGCAGAGCGAAATTAGTGGGGAGGTTGTAACATTGAATTCTGTACATAACTGCATCTTTATTTGAATTATTCATTATTAATCTTGCTACAAATCATTTTTCTTAATTTCCTGATTTTACTTGGATGTTAAAATGTTATGTTTCCATTTTGTTGACTAGGCTGGAGTGATTTCTCGCCACAGTGAATCAGTGCATTGTTTTAGTTATGCAGCTTTTATTAATCCTGTTGCTTTAAGACTTATGCTGGAGTAACTGTAGGTGGTGCTGAGAACAAAACTCAATTCCTTCCTATCCGTTGACCACATATCCAATGCAAAACAACTTTGAGAAAGTTTCCTATCTCCTTTTGTAATTCCATTTTTTACAGTTGCAGGTAAATGATTGAAAATAATATTTCCTTATTGAACAGCAAATTTTTTTCCAGATCTTAATAAATGTTCCAATAATACTTCCAAATAATTGATCAATTTATTTCAGTGTAAGTTGCCTCTATATTCTTGTTTGATTAATGAAAGTAACAGAAATATGTTGTGGCAGCATCCTATTTTGTTTTAATATCTAATTCCCAGAACTCACGACTATTGGACTGATTGGTTTTGCTAGAGTTTAGGCTGATTTTCCCCAACTGTACTTTATTCCTTAATATACAGTAGGGTCCACACTTCCAGGATGCATTTCTTTTTATAACAGAATGTGATAATTCCCTGGAACTTGCAGTATTTTATTTTATTCTTTCTTAGGGATATGGTGCACGACAGGCCCTTTTGGCCCAACGAGCTGCACTACCCAGCTACCCACATATTTAACAGTAGCCTAATCACAAGACAATTTTCCAAACACCAATTAACCTACTAGCTGGTAGTTCACTGTGCTGTAGGAGGAAATTGGAGCACTCTGAGGAAACCCACTCGGTCACAGGCAGAACGCACAAACTCCTTACAAGCAGTGCCGGAATTGAACACTGAACTCCAACACCTCCGAGCTCTTTTTCCCTTGTAGCAGTTTGCTTTGGAAAATAATAAGCAACTCTACATGATTTAGTTCTGGACTTTCTTGTGGTTTAAAGATTAACATATCACTATGCTCTGTCATGTAATAAATTAAACCACAGATTGCTATTCTTTGTACCTCTGTTGGTTTCAGAAATTCAAAGGCCATAAAAAAGTTCAATAAATAGTGCTGTCTCCTTTCTTCAAACACCTTATTACTTACAGAGTAGTGTGGAAGAATGCCCTGCGGATTGTAAATTGCTATTTGTGCAAATGTTTTTAGCAAAGATTGTTTTTATGTTTTGGAGCAAATAAAATTAGAAACATCACTACACTAAATCTTCTGTATAAATGTTGCTATGAATAGGTAAATTTATCTGTAAACCTTAGTTTTGCAGAAATAAGATTAAATGACTTAGCAGTGGGAATACTTGGAATATGTTGGCCAGTTCTGGTTTTCATTTCTGAATTTATTGAAAATATCCACAGTTAGTGAGCCTGGTTTGATGTAAAATCCATCTTTCCTTCAAATGCTCTGAAATCTCAGAACCTCACCAGCTCTTCCTCACACTATTGCCCCTATTTGCCCATGTCTTGTCTCTAGATATTAATGTTTTTCTTAATGTACACTTTCAACATTTTTTTCATTGACATGCAGAAATATTTTTTGCTTTTAATATTGTTTTTTAGATAGTTATTTTTCAAGGTTATACAAACTATGCTTCTATAGTCTCTTGTTACCTAACTACCATCTAAACCCTTTTATTATTTTGGTGAGCCTGTAGCATAATTTCTTCTAAGGTTAAGCATCTTTTCTGTGATAGTGCCCTAATCATGTTAAACAAGATGGAAACTTGTTGTTTGTATATAAAATGCAGATGTGGTATTTCTGACTTTGATTCGAGACTCGCAGTTAAAACCTTTTGGTCTGCGTTGAGAATATCTAATGAGTAAACTGCTGGCTTGTTTCTGAATGTCTGTGTTATCGTTCAGGCTAAAACTGGAGTGTGTTTCTCAGGGGCTACTGTGCTCGGAAATGTTTCCCTTCTGATGAGACGTTGAAGCTAAAGCTTTACTCTCTGAACTGGACTTTAAACGTTTTGTGGCCTCTTTCATTCCTCATATTCAAAAACCAACATCCCTTAAAAAGTTGATGCAGTTAGGAGACCTGCAGCTTCACAGCTTTAGTGGTCTAGGTTGGATCCTGATCCCTCATGCTGAGTGTTGGAGTTTGCATGTTCTCCCTGGGTTTCCTGGCCATCCCAAAAATTGGCACTGTAAATCACCTATGGTGTGAACATGCATGGGAGAAGGTGGAGGAAGGGGAGGGTGAAAAGTTGATGGGGCCTGAATATAATGGGTGAGATGACATTCATATACATATGGATACTTGATATTCAGGGCAGAACAGTGAACTAAAGTGCCCTTTCTCCATGCAGTACCTTTTTGATTCATAACCTTGTCATTATAACAGTTTCTGAGTGTGACTGTATGACAATTCTGCATGACAACAATTATTTTGCGATTGCAAAAAATGTCGCTGAGCTAGATTTCAATGTTGTGGTTGAGTATGTAGTTATATATACGTCTAGCCAATTTTTTAGTTTTGGGTCTACTTGCTATTTTGTTATTTTAGCAAAGCTGTTGTACTGATGGACATTGTTTGTTGTACAGATGGGGCATTTTGTTCTCGCACCCAGCTGACTACACCCCAGTCTGCACTACAGAGCTGGGCCTCATGGCAAAAATGATTCCAGAATTTGAAAAGCGCAAAGTGAAAGTAATTGCTCTATCAATTGACAGTGTTCAAGATCACCTAGGATGGAGCCAGGTACAGTGCAAAATTTTCTATAGTTATGTACAGTTTTTTAAAGAAAATCCCGTGGGTTAACTTCCGTTGAGATCAGTTCAATGGTCTAAACAACGAAACAGGTATCTGCCAAGTACACATTTTTAACAATTACTAAATTTGCCATCTTAAAGGGAATTATTTAGTTTTGTTATATTTTCAAATACTGGGAATTCAGGAATGATGTGGGTTAGTCTCTTGAGTTGAGTACTTTGTGATTTTGATTCATTATGGGAAGTGAACTTGGCCCTGAGGTACGTGGCTGTCAAATGCATGTTAGCTCTCCATGCCTTAGTTGCAGTCCCAGTGTCAGCCTTGTGTTCAACTATTATAACAATAAAATCTGTGTTCTTACTTCATTGTCTCTCATGTTGAAATTACTGCAAATAATGAATGTATTATTGCTATTTATTTAACTATTGGATTAGTTTAATTGTTTAAAGGAATATTCTTCCTTTTGCCTCATCCTTGAGGAACTAGTAAAAACTCAGAAACAACAGTGGGATTTTTTTTTGAGGAAGTCTCTACAATCATTTTCTGTATTTAAGTCCTGTTGACAATACTTCTGTAGTCAACTTGGGATGTCACAGCAAGTGACTCACAGGTATCTGATTGAGCTTGATTTCAGGGACCAGAGAGCAATGGATTGTCTCTCGAGGAGCAAATCCATATTTAGCTCTGAACTCATGTCTACTATCCCATACCAATAGGTACAGAGGTGTCTCACATTAAAATGGATATGGTAGTGGTGGGTACAAGTCGCGGGACTGAAGTACCGTTGACTAAGTTTGTCGCCACTTAACACAGTTGTATAGAATGAGTGAGTGAAGGTAGATCCAGCTGGAAAGGAACATCAGAGAGAGAGAGTTTGTGTATCCTTTCAGAATCAGTTGTTGCAAACCCTGAAGTCTCAGATTGACTATATGTAAAGCACCATTTACTGTAAACCTACATTCACAGCGCACTCTACCCAGTTTACGCTCAACACTGACCCTGGAACACTATAATTAAAACTGCTTTCTAACACCCGTTAGTATAGATCACTTGGGTGTACAAAAGATATCTCCCAAGTAACACAGATATCTACTGGGACTGGTCAGCCTTGTTATCCACCTCCCTTGCCTCAGGAGTTGATCCCATATTTGCTGATTGATGTGATAGCTGAGTTTGCTGATTGCTACTGTATTAGTGGAGCTCACGAAACTCTCATTCAGCGAGACCTGACTGTTACTTTAGGCTACAGACGCAGGCAGAGCAGGTCTAGGGATATCCCTGCACTGTACTTCTCCAAAATGCAGGCTGTCACTTGCTGCATTTATGGCCTTGGAGAGCTCCCTGCAAGCTCTTGCCAGCAATAACTGCTTTTATCAGTACTGATGAAGGGTTTTTGACCCCAACCTGTTTGTTTTTTTTTGAAATACAAACTGTGGTAATGACAATCTGAAGTTCACTTGAACACAAGTCATCCCTTGTAAGTGATATAGTGTATCTGTACCTGCTGTCAGTCAGTAACTCTTGGAGTCCTGTCCGTATGCTCTATCTTTAAGGCTTGCCCAGTAAGGTTTCAGGTGTGTATCTAAATGCTGGACGTAGTGAGAAATTTGACCATTAATACCTTCTGTTCATGAAAGGATATAGCATGCAAATGAACTTCCCAAATTTGGAGGATTGTAAAATAGATAGATGGAGCAATGTTATGTTGTAATATCCCCAAAAATGGAGCGGGTGAATTTTGCAATCCATTTTTGGAATGAAATATAGGCCATAAAGATGAACATGAAGTTGTCTACTGAACTGCTGCATTGTGTAGCTCACATGTTTAAGAATATCAATAGGAATTGCTTTTGGCCATCCAAATCCTCAAAACTGCTCCACCATTGAGTAAGATCATCACAGCTGTCAAATCTAGTCTCCACTTTGGTCCCAGAGGGTTGGCTGAAGAAGCAGAAAAGGGCAGCTTTTGGCTGTGGCTGAGGAGGTAGGACAAAAATTGGGGGACTGACAAACACCTTTGAAAGCTGCAAGGGGGTGGCAGGGAGACGTTGCTGCCACTGCCCTGTCACCAGGAGATGAACCAGGGCTGAGGTAGTGAAACATCAATGAATGGTGGTCCCCGGCGGATGACCCTGCAGCTGACCTAGGGGCATTGTTGGAGGTGCGGTAGGCAGCAGTGCCAAGCAGGAAACACCTTCCTGTAAACCTCACTGGCTCTGTCGTGGACTGAGTTTTGGATTTTTACTTAATATTAATCATTTACCAATTCAGTCGCTACAATTTTCTGGAGTAGATTTGTGATCCTTTTGAGTGAGGAAATTCATCTTAGTCTCCATCTGACCAACCATTTATTCTGGAAACTAGATTCCCTAATTCTAGGTTGTTTTCCCATGTGGGACATCCTCTCACCATCAACCCCTCCTAAGTCTTGTATATGTTCAAATTGATCACTCCTCATTCTTCTGAACTCCAGGGAGGATGTGCCCAACCTTCCCCACTATGTCTCATAAATTAACTCTCTCATCCCTAGGACAACTTTGCAAGAATTCTCTGATCTGCCTGCAACGTGACCATGTCCCTTTACCAAATAAGAAGGGCATATCTATATGCAGTCCTCCAGTTGTGGTTTCACCAGTATCCTGCCCAGCTGTAGGGTAGAGATGGACATCCATTCTTTAGCTATTCTGTTAAGGACAGTTCTTGACCCAACAAGAAATCATGGCAAATTGTTTGAAATTCCACTCAGAAATCTTGCCAAGTGAGGGAGATGTGGTACTTTGCTAATTTCTGTTTACTAAATGCAGGATATCAATGCCTACATTGGAAACAAGCCTGTTGAGAAGCTGCCATTTCCCATCATTGCTGACGAGAAGAGAGAACTGGCTGTGCAACTCGGAATGCTTGATCCTGCAGAAAAGAGCAAGGATGGCCTCCCATTGACTGCTCGTGCTGTAAGTTTTGAATTGATAATGGCCACCTTCTGGGACCTAGTATAAACATTGTGCTATTTGGTAAATCAATTAATTGTGTTAAAAGATCATTGCCTTTAAACCTGGGACACCTATAATCCAATACAGGTGTTAAAGCAGACTTGCTTGCACTCATAGCACTTCTACTTTCTTTTCCCTGTGCTTAAGTGATGGAGTGAAGGTTGACAGATTTGCTTTCTTGTTCTTCAGTGGGGACCTGAAAAAGAATTTGGCCCCAAGTTAAAATACTTCAGCCCATAATATGCTGAGCTAATTAAACTGTTCTCTTCAGCCTGCACAATGTCCAATTCTCTTCATTTCCTATACATTCATGTGGCTATCCAATGCCTCTATCATATTTGCCTCCGTTACTGCCCCTGGCAGCACACTCAGGGCACCCACTACTCTGTATAGACAAAAAATTTCTTGCCCTGCACCACTTCGAAGTTGCCCCTTAAATGCATGCTCTCTAGCTGTAGACACTTTGATCCTGTGGTATGGAAGATCCCAGCTGTCTGCCTATGCTTCTCATAATCTTATAAACCTTTATCAGGTCTGCCCTCAGCCTTTGCTGCTTCAGCGAGAAAATCCCAAGTTTATCCAACCTCCCCTTATGTAACATGCCATCTAATCCAGGTAGCATCCTGGTAAAGCTCTTCTTTCTCATAATGAGTGACCTGAATTGAATGCAATATTTTTTAGAGCTGCTGCATGACTTCTTAATTCATGAACTTGATGCTTCTGACAGGCAAGTATGCCGTACTCTTTTACCATCCCATTGACTTGTGTAGCCACAATCGGGGAGCTACGGACATGGACCTGAAGCTCCTTCTGTATGTCAGCTCTGTTAACCGTCCTGCTAATAACTGTGTACTGTCCCGTTTACATTTGATCTTCCAGAATGCAACACTTCACAAATAGCTAGACTAAACTCCAATTTGCCATTTCTCCATCCATATCTGCAACTGATCTATACTTTATTATATCATAAGACATAGACGTAGGAGCAGAATTAGGCTACTCAACCAATCAAGCCTGCTCCGCCATTCCATCTTGGCTGATTTGTTATCTCTCTCAACCTCATTCTCCCCATAACTTTTAACACCCTAACTTAACAAGAATCTATCAACCTCTGCTTTAAAGATACTCAATGACTTGGTCTTATCAGCAGTCTATTGCAATGAATTCCACAAATTCACCACTGCTAGCTAAAGAAAATCCCTCTCATCTCTGTTCTAAATGGACATCCCTCTATTCTGAGGCTGTGCCCTCCAGTCCTAGACAACCCCCCCCCCCCAATTATAGGAAACTTACACTCCACCTCCACCTTATCTAGGCCTTTCAATATTCAATAGATTGCAATGAGATTCCCACCTATTCTTCTAAATCCTAGCGAGTATAGGCCCACAACCAACTAAAGTTCCTCGTACAATAACCCTTACTTTCCCAGAGAATCATTCTCATGAACCTCCTTTGGACTCTGTCCAAAACAAGCACATTTTTTAGATAAGGGTCCTAAAAATGCTTACAATTCTCAAAGTGAGGTCTGACCAATGCCTTAAAAAGCCACACCATCACTTCCTTGCTCTTGTATTCTCAAGCTCTCGAAATGAATGCTAACATTGCATTTTGCCTTCCTTACCACTGACTCCACCTGCAAAATATCTGTTGAGGAATCCTTCCAAGTTCCTCTGCAACTCTGACGTTTGAATTTTCTTCCAGGTTAGAAAATAGTCTACACCCTTGGTTAAAGGAATAAAGCGCATGATCCTACATTTCTCTACACTATATTCCATCTGCCAATTCTTTGTCCACTCTCTCAATGTGTCCAAGTTTTCTGCAAGTCCCCCTGCTTCGTCAACACCACCTGCCCCTCCACCTACTTTTGTATCATCTGCAAACTTAACCACAAGCTTTCAATTCTGTCATTCAAATCATTGACATAAACAGTAGCAGTTCCAACACCAGCTGCTGTGGAACACCATTAGTCTCTGGCAACCAACCAGAATAGACCCCCTTGATTCTGACTCTGCCTCCTGCCAATCAGCTGATCTTCTATCCATGTTAGCTTTCCTGTAATACCATGGGTTCTTATTTTGTTAAGCAGCCTCATGTGTGGTACCCTGTCAAAGAAAGGCCTTCTGAAAATCCAAGTAAACAACACCCACTGATTCTCCTTTATCTATCCTGTTTAGTATTCTTTGTAAAAATAAGATTAATTTGTCAGGCAAGTTTTCCCCTTAAGGAAACCATGCTAACTTTGGCCTACTTTACATGTGCCCCCAAGTACCTCATCTTTGATAGGGGATGGCAACATCTTCCCAACCACTGAAGACAGGCTAACTATCCTATACTTTTTTTTTCTACCTCTCTCCATTCTTAAGAGTGGAGTGATATTTGCAGTTTGCTGGTCCTCTAGAACCATTCCAGAATCTAGTGATTCTTGAAAGATCATTACTGATGTCTCCACAATCTCTTTAGCTACCTCTTTCAGAATCCTCGGATGTAGTTCATCAGGTCTAGGTGACTTGTCTACCCTCAGACCTTTCAGCTTCCCAAGCACCTTTCCCTTAATAATAGCAACTACACTTTCTTCTGCCCCCTGACACACTTGAATTTCTGACGTACTGGTAGTGATTTCCACTGTGAAGATTAATGCAAAATACTTAAATTCATCTGCAATTTCTATGACCCCACTAATGACTCTTCGCCATCAATTTCTAGTGGTCAAATATACACACTTGCCTGTCCTTACTCTTTATATATCTGAAAAAGGTTTAGTATCCTCTTTGATGTTTTGGCTAGCTGGCGTAGATTTTTTTTTCTCATTACGTTTTTTTTTAAGTTGCATTTTGTTGGGTTTTTAAAAGCTTCCCAATCCTCCCTTTAGAATACCTCTTCATCTTCAAGGTGTATCTATCCTGAGCATTTCGAATTGCCCCAGCAGCTCCACCCATTGCTGTCATCCCTGCTAGTGTCCCCTTCCAATCGACTGGCCAGCTCCTGTCATGCCTCTGTAATTCCCTTTACTCCACTGTAATATTGATACATCTGATAACTTCTCCCTCTCAAATGCAGGGTGAAATCTTAAATTAAGATCCTTTACCTTAAGCTCTCTAATTAAAATTCACCACACCAAATCCAGAATTGCCTTTCCCCTAGTGGGGTCAACCACAAGCTACTCTAAAAAGCCACGTTGCTGCTGGTCTGCTTGTTGCTGTGCTCTGATAGGTTTTTCTGCCAGCTATAAGGGAACCCTGCACTCGCTGACTGCTTATCCCCTTACTTCTCCTGGTGGTCACCCATCTACTATCTGAAGCCTGCACTCGACGTGTGTTCACCTCAGTGAAGTACTCGTCTAGTTTTCTGGGAAGTTTTCAGCCTTCCAGATGGTCTTGATTGTATTCACCTCCAGTTCCTTGACCTTGTCAATCGAGAGCTGAAGTCGATTGCACTTCCTGCAGATGTCGTCATCAGAGAGACCATTAGGTACCCTAGCCAGGTCATGGTTTCCCTAAAGCTCATAAATCCTACCTTAAGAATCCTTTCCAATAACTTCCTTACCACTGATGGGAGACTCAGCAGTCTATAATTAACAGAATTATCTTTATTTCTTGAAAATGGAATGTTTTTTTTTACTCCCGGTCCTTCAGTACCCTGCCTGTGGCTAAAGAGGACACAGATATTGTCATGACCTCAGCAATGTCATCTCTTGCACTCTCAATAACCTGCATATATCCCATCAGATCTTGTGGATTTGTTCATATTAATGTTAGTCAAGAGACCCTACATGACCTCTTTCTTTATTGGAAATGTCTCCAGCATATTAGCATACTCCATGTCCTCCTTGGTAAATACTGATGCAAATACTTATTTAGGACCTCTCCTCCAAACCCATTTGCCGTCTTTTATTGTTGAATGGTCCTACTTGCCATAGACATTTCGTAGCCCTTCCTGGCTCCCCTTTGAGTTATTCTATGGCTTCTTTATATTCCTCAGGGGTGCTGTTTAATTTTAGCTTTCTAAACCTTACATATGCTTTATTTTCATGACTATATTCACCAGCTCTCATCATCCACATTTCCTTGCCTTGCCATCCTTATCAGTTTATTTTACTGGAACATACTGTAACTCTCCTGTACTCTCTGCAGATGTCCTTAAGTATCCTCCATATGTCAGATGTGGACTTGTTCAAAAACGACTGTTGCCATTTAACTCTCCCTAGTTCCTGCCTAATCCAATCATAATTTGCTATTCCCCAATTAAAGATTAGCTTTATTTACCACATGTACATGGAAACATACAGTGAAAAGATGTGCTGGGTAGCCCACAAGTGCCACCATGCTTCTGGTGCCAACATACCATGCTTACAATGTACTAACCCTTTGTAACCTGTACATCTTTGGAACATGGAAGGAAGTATTCCCCTGCAAGACCTATATCTACTCAGCATTATTCATAGTTATCTTTAATGTTGTGGTCACTGTTCTCTTAAGTTTTCTCCAACTGAAAGGTCGGTCACCTGCCCAGGCTCATTTGCCAATCCCAGGTTCAGTATGGCTGCTTCTCTAATTGGATTGCTGGACTATCAACATACTAATTTATGAAACCCTCTTCTATGCACCCAACAACAGATTCTGCCATGTCTACACATCTTGCACCAAAGAGGTCCCAGTCTGTAGTACTGTGCAAAACTCATGGGCGCATGTATACGTATATAAGTAGGGTATATAACTAAGACTTTTACATAGTACTGTATTTGTCAGACGCACCCAACCCTGACACATCAGGCAAAGTCACTTGATTCCAAACAATTGCTTTTATTGATTATTACAAGATGTCTCTCTGCTGCTTTCTGCTGCATCCTCTCTCTTCACAACCATGATTCCCGTTCCATATGTCATGAAATTTGTTTTTTTGCGGCAGCGGTGCAGTGCATGAAATTACTGCAGTGTTGTGCCAAGGTCTTGGGCACTCTCGCTATGTACAATATATGCACCGAAGACTTTCGCACAGTAAAGTATTCTGAGGAAGTTGAGTCCTCTTGCATCAACAACCCTGTTCCCAATTTGCCAAGTTTTATAAGACGTGCTGAATTAACCAGCTTTGTTTGATGAGAGTACTTAGTTCTTTGAGCTGCCTTGCTGACAAGCTAAAATAATCCAAGTATGATGACCCCTGGCTTTTTTTTCCCCCATTCACATTACCCTTCAGAAAGGGTAAAATGAGGGAACACACACCAGTCCTCATAGCTGGATCTGAAGTGGAAAGCGTGAGCAATTTCCACTTCCTGGGTGTCAATATCGCTGAGGCCCAACATATCCATGCACCTATAGAGAAGGCATAACTGCTATATTTCATTACAAACTTGAGATTTGATATGTCACCAAAACACTAAGGTGTTTCTACAGATGTACTGCGGAGTGGATTCTAACTGGCTGTACCACCGTCGGGTATGAGTGGCTACTGCACAGTGTTGTGACATCAGTCAGCTCCATCATGGGCACTAAGCCTCCATAGTATCCGGGACATCTTTAACAGGTGGTGCCTTAGAAAGGTAGTGTCCATCATTAAGGACCCCCATCACCCAGGACATACCCTCTTCTCATTGCTACCATCAGGAAGGAGGTACAGAAGCCTGAAGGCACACACCCAACGACTCAGGAACAGCTTCTTCCCCTCTGCCATTCATTTTCTGAATGGACATTGAATCCATGAACATTACCCCACTACTTTTTTTTTGCTCTACTTATTTAATTTAACCATTTAATATATGCTGTATATTCATACTTCAATTCAGCTTGTTCTCTATTATTGTGTTGCATTGTCCTGCTACAAAATTGACAAATTTAATGACATATGGCAGTGATAATTAATTCTGATTCTGACATTATATTGTGTGCTTTGATAACATTTACTTGCTTTAATTGTAACAGAGCACAGAAACAGACCATTCAGCCTACCATGTTGATCATTTTTTAACCACCTTCATTAATCCCACTAGCTTGTGTTAGTATTGTATCCTTTTTGGCCTCAAGTGTATGCCTAAATGTCTCTTAAACAATTTTATCTGATCCCACCACCTCCTTTGGCAGTACGTTCCAGATAGCAACTACTGAAGTTGCTGAGTGGCCAGTTGAGTTCCTCAATGCATCCAGGTAGTGGGTCGAAGTTCTTGGAGCATTCTGACAGCAATGTACAGCACATTAACACCATTGAATTGAACTGAGTTTAAAAGCAGATTAGCAGAGACCCTGAATACCATTCTGGTGGAGGGTATGATTATCCACCCATTGCCACAATGCCAGGGGCTTCAAATGGCAGCTAGATGACACAGTACTCTGCAGTGCCAGTCCACTGATATACTGTCAATTTCAATGAAAAAATGGAGAGGAAATTCCAATTATCACCAGTGATGTCCATTGAATCATTTGTACAGAAATCACATTACACATTTACAACCCACCAAAACCTCTTCAACACAGCCCAGTCCCACCGAAAATAACACTGAACCTATTTAAAAGCTCATCTCCCTGCAGCACCATGATGAGGATGTCTTGCATTAAAGTAATTCTCCTTGGCTTCTCTCCAGTTGTTCTCTATAACTTAATAGATAAATGTTATCTGCTAACAACATCTGTCTAGATCTGTGTTGTCTCATTTAAAGTAACAGAGCTCATGATGAGCAGTATCTCTTCACAATGGACTTTCTTTTTCTCCAGGTGTTTGTGATTGGCCCTGATAAGAAAATGAAGTTGTCCATCCTCTACCCAGCGACCACTGGGAGGAATTTTGATGAAATTCTAAGAGCTATTGACTCTCTGCAGTTGACAGCTTGCAAGAAAGTTGCCACACCTGTGAACTGGAAGGTGAGGATAAACTGAACACTCAATTATCTTTGTTTTTTTTACCTTCTCTTTTAAATACTGCATTGTATAAATTGCATTAGTTAGCTAACAATCAAATAAGAGCACAAAATGCAACCAATCTATTCACAAAAGGAAATATTTTAAGTAATATTTTGCATATTTTATAAAGGGGTGAATTTATTGCAAACAGAAAGTTTGTTGAAAAGTTAATGACCTGAAACACAAATTCGTAAATTGATGAATTTCTGTGGGAAATGTACAATTGATTTGGTGAGAGGCTGGGGTGCAATTTTAATGTTTTTGGCTAAAGGGAAAATGAAATAGATGATTACAAATCCATTCCTCATTTTATGTCTCTTCCTGATAACTATAATGAGAGAAAACAGGGAAAATGTTTGGGTTTTTTTGGTTCAATGCAGAAATTATGAATTTTCTGTCCCATAGATAAGAGAAATTAATAAACACTGGGCACCATTTACTGTAATAGCTAGGCTTAGACTAGAATTTGCAGAGTTTGCTGTGGTTTCATTTTTAAGAACTTTGATGAATAATCAAAGTTAGTCTAAAATGCATTTCTTTTCTCCACAGGTGGGTGGGGAATGCATGATTCTTCCCAGCATTAGTTCGGAGGAGGCAGCCCAACTGTTCCCAAAGAAATATCGCACTGAGAAGCTCCCTTCTGCAAAGGAATACATGCGCTTCACACCCCAACCTTGAAACCAGGCAGCAGCTTGAGTTCAGTTACACTACACCTCTTGTGCCTGTCCATTTATTCAGTTATTGTATGAAGATAAAATTGAATTTTATGGTAAAAGATTAATTCTAATTAAGCCTTCTACCAATAAAAATCTAATTTGTGGAGTGTGACGTTTTGGTAGTGTATTTGTAATCCATTCTGTTAGGTAGAATCTGTAGGGAGCATAATGAACTGCTGAGGTGACATTGCAAAGCTCAAACAGTGATTGTGACTCTCTTTCTAGGCAATTATTCACCTGAGAAAAGGTCTCATTCAGAAATATTGATTGTACCTATACCTCCACAGATGCTATGCTGCCTGTTCTGCTGAGTTCTTCCCGCAGTGTTATTTTCTTCTTTGCTCCAAATCCCAGTATCCGCAGTTTCTTGTCTCCAATTATTTGTCATCACCAAGACATGAGACCGTTAAAAACAGTGGTCAAATTTAAAACAAAAAAAGTGATACAATATTCAGAAATGTAATTTTGGAAGAAATTCAGCTGTGATTGAAGTACCAGTTGCCTAAATGAATGCCAATCATTATCTCCTGACCCCAAGTCTTTGAACATTTAGGGCTACTGAAAAGGAAATGAGCCCAATTCAAAATGTCTAATATGGATGTCCAGGTCTTCCACTCTCATGATAACAGTGTTACCAGATGCTACAGGGATTTGCACAGATGTAATTTTTATTTTCCTCTTCAAAGCACGCATAGAAGATGCTGAGTTCATTTGGGAGTGAAACATCAGACACTCATGATGTTGGATTTTGCCCTGTAGGAAATAATGGTCTACGAACCCTGTCAGTGTTGACATGCACCGGACTTGCTTTCTAACTTCAGTCGGAATAGTTTTTTTTTTCACTCTTAAAATAGCCTTCTGTAGGCTGTATGTGTTTCATTCTTGATCACTGGTTTCAAATGCCACAGACCTAGCTGTCAGGAGACTGAATCTCCTAGTTCATTCACAGCTTTTGGTGTGGGTATGTTCTAGAAAGGCACATACTTGTCCACACAGGTCTTGATGAAGCTGGTGACAACTGTGGTGTATTCATTCAGATTCAAAGATGAATTACTGCATATTGTCCAGTCCACTCACTCAAAGCAATCTTGTAAGAACTCCTTGGAGTCTCTTGACCATACTTTCTTGGTCCTTCTCACTGGTGCTGTGGTCTTTAGCTATCTATATCTCTGCATAAGATGACCAAATCTGGTATGATCTCAATATCTCTATATAATGCACTAAAAAGTCAACATACCACTTGCCTTTGTAATCACTTGCTGTCTCTGCCTATTGTCTTTCAGTGACTCATGCACCAAGATCCCTTTTGAGTATCAGCATTTCTACTAAAAGCTGTCAAGTTCCTCCAGTATCTCAATCAACTTTTGTGCTTCATACATCATTGAAATAGACTATTGGATCACTTCCACGATTGGGTTTAGTGGCTGTGAAGACAGCAGGTGTGCAGAGGATATGACTGCAGTGCCACATGCCACCATTGCATCATATGCTGGCTCTTGCCCATGGCATAAGAGAGCAACAGGATGAGTCTAGTCAGGTACTCCACCATTCAGCAAAGTCATAGCTGATCGAATCTCGTCTTCCACATAACTTTCCTACGCTCTAGTCCACTCCCAAAACTCTTGACACACTTGTTGTTCAAATGCAGTTAATATCAACCTTGAAGATAGTGCAGCACAAACAAAGGTTCTCTGGTCCACAATATCTGTACTGAATATATTTAATTATCCTTTACTTCCCTCTGGGAGGGCTGGGCTATCAATGTTTGGAAACAACTTTTGGTTCAATTGAGCAATAAAACAGCTCAAATAGTGCAGTATGTTATTTCAGAGAACCTGCCCTAGGTCCACTATAGCAGTGCCTCTTGGAGTTTGTGGAGATTCAGCATGACAGCTAAAACTTCTATTGATGTATGCTGGAGAGTGTATTGACTGTCTGGTGTGGAAACACCAATGACCTTGAATGCAAAATCCTATAAACATAAATACAGCACAGTCCATCATGGGTAAAGCCCTCCCAACCATTGTGCATATCTACATGAAACACTGTCGTAGGAAAGCGGCACCTGTCAGTAGGGACCCTTCCCACTACCCAGGATAAAGATGTCTTCTCACTGCTGCCTTCAGGAAGAAGGTACAAGAGCTTCAGGACCCCCACCACCAGGTTCAGGAACAGTTATTACCCCTCAGCCATCAGGCTGTTGAACCAAAGGGGATAACTTCACTCAGCTACACTTACCCAATCATTGAAATGTTCCCACACCTAATGAATTCCCTTTTATGGACTCTTCCTCTCATTTTCTTGATATCTATTGCTTATTTATTTACTATTATTACTTCTTGTACTTGCACAGTTTGTTGTCTGTTGCACACTGGTTGAACGCTCTAGTTGTGTGGTCTTTCATTGATTCTGTTATGGTTATTATTCTGTAGTTTTATTGAGTATGCCCACAAGAAAATGAATCTCAGGGCTGTATATGGTGACATATTTACTTTGATAATAAATTTATTTTGTCTTAAGTTGTGGAAAGTTACGAGAAAATGCACTATTGTATCAACAGCCAGAAGAAATAATCCAGCAAGGTAGCATATCCTTTGACTGCCACTGGTAAGATTCCTTCATGCGGTCAGATACTGCCATCTGTAGTGTGAGGATAAGAGAGAATGCAGTCTGGAATGTGAGATTTAGAATGACAGTGTACCAGCACTGCACTATGCAATTGTGAACTGCTTCGTTCTATGTGATGCCATCAGTTGTTGGTTGTTGGGAGTATCCAGAACTAGAGGCCACAGCCTCAAACTTGAAGGGTGACCTTTTAGAATAGAGGTAAGGAGGAATTTCTTTTAGCCAGAGAGTGGTGAATCTCTGGAATGCTCTGCCACAGACTGCGGTGGAGGCCAAGTATGTGGGTATATTTAAAGCAGAAGTTGATAGTTTCCTGATTGGTCAAGTCATTAAAGGATTTGGTGAGAAGGCAGATGAATGGGGTTGAGTGGGATCTGGGATCAGCCATGATGGAATAGTGGAGCAGACTCAATGGTCTTTGGCCCAGTTCTCTTATGAGGTGTCTACTTGCATCAGGAGCAACAAACAAAATGCTGGAGGAACTGAGAGGGTCAAGCAGCATCCATGGAGGGAAACAGACAGTTAACATTTTGGGTGGAGACCTTTCATCTGGACTCTTGCTATTATTTGTATCAGGAAAACCCATTTTCCACCATAAAGAGGCCCCACGTAACACAAAATCATTAGCCAAATATCCCTTTTCCTCCGTAAACTTTACAGTTATGTATTTTCAATAATAATAGGCGGTCATTGTTCATGCCTCATTGGTTTCCTACAAATGGATAAGCAGAATGTGCTTTGCATAATTACACCCTTCACTATGTAGTTATGTGAAGCAAATTCAGCTTTTCCATTTGTAGGAAACCAATGGGGAATGAACAATGACTGCCTATTATTTTTGAAAATGCAGAAATGTTTTGAATAAAGCCAGTCAATGTTATCAAATCATGATTGGTTGTCAGTTGTATTCAATGATGAACAGATGAGATTATATGAGCTGCACAAAAAGACTTGTGCAGGTGGGTTTTTAAAGTGGAAAAACTGTTGCATTGGGGCAATTCCACTCTTTTGACCGCCGGTTCCAGTGGTATGAATAGTTGTCACGACTGGGGTCTTCCTCGGTTGCACTGGATGATCACGATGGCTTCTGTGCCTTGTCATGCCTTTCATGCTCTACAAAGTGTTGCAGAGCTGCTTTCTTGGCCATTGGATCTTGCTGTTCATGTCAGCCATCCAGTCCACCAGAGCTGCCTTCACATTCCAGGACAGTACATCCCTACTTCACCGGGCGTGGCTGCTGTCACATGCAAACAATTACTTAGTGCCACAGGTAAGCGCTGAGTTCCAGGTATGGACCAAAGGTGAGTGAGCTGGCTGGAAGGTCAGGACACGACGTCCCTTCACCAGAGGTGCTATCCATCCCCGGACACCTGTCAATTAAAAAAAATTAAATCATAAGATTACATGAACTGATCAGGAACTATCTGTGTTTAGTCATAGTCCCAAAGGGAAATCAAATGTTGAGTTGCAAATAATGCTTCTGCTGGATAGTTATTGGAGATTTGTGTCCATGTATCAAACATACACAGAAAGCCTGCAATAGCAGTGGAAGGAGAACGGCACCTCGTAAACCACCCACCAGTCCTGCCTTATCAGGTAACTCTTGCCCTTCTGTGGAAGGGTCTGATGTTCTCTCATGAGACATCTCAGAACCTTACAAAACCAGAATGCAAGCAAGTTACCCTCAATTCCAAGGGACTGCCTTAGAAGAAACAGACTGGAAGTTAGTTCGTTATAATTGTGAAGCCAAATGTAGAACTGCTGGTGCTGCATTCTGAGAAGAACATCAGCAAACCATAAGGACTCCATTAAATTTTTGTTCACCTTGCACTGCTAACACTCCAGATGAGGTTCCTTCCCACTTTGTTTGTGAAAGGCAAGGTAAATAATTCACAATTTATAATTGGTTATTGACTTCAGAAGGAGTATTGGACCGCACGACCCAATTTACATCGGTGGTGCGCAAGTGGAACAGGTCAAAAGCTTTAAGTTCCTCGGGGTCAATATCACAACTGACCTGACTTGGTCCAACCAAGCAGAGTCCACTGCCAAGAAGGCCCACCAGTGCCTTTACTTCCTGAGAAAACTAAAGAAATTTGGCCTGTCCCCTAAAACCCTCACTAATTTTTATAGATGCACCTTAGGAAGCATTCTTCTAGGGTGCATCACAACCTGGTATGGAAGTTGTCCTGTCCAAGACCGAAAGAAGCTGCAGAAGATCGTGAACACGGCACAGCACATCACACAAACCAATCTTCCATCCGTGGACTCTACACCGCATGCTGTCGGAGCAGTGCTGCCAGGATAATCAAGGACATGACCCACCCAGCCAACACACTTTTCGTCCCTCTTCCCTCCGGGAGAAGGCTCAGGAGCTTGAAGACTCATACGGCCAGATTTGGGAACAGCTTCTTTCCAACTGAGATAAGACTGCTGAACGGATCCTGACCCGGATCTGGGCCGTACCCTCCAAATATCCGGACCTGCCTCTCGGTTTTTTTTTGCACTACCTTACTTTCTATTTTTCTATTTTCTATTTATGATTTATAATTTAAATTTTTAATATTTACTATTCATTAGTAATCCAGGGAGCGGGAAGCGCAGAATCAAATATTGCTGTGATGATTGTACGTTCAAGTGTCAATTGTTCGGCGACAATAAAGTATAAAGTATAAATTTCATATATTGAATTCTGGATCTAATTGTGGAAAAGTTTCAGTTAAGGTGAAGGAGGATGTTAGAGAGTCATAGAAAAGTACAGCACTGAAACAGGTGATTCTGCCCACCTGGTCCATTCCGAACCATTAAACTGCCTACTCCAGTTGACCTGCACCAGACCATTGCCACCCATACCCCTACTATCCATGTACCTATCCATACTTTTCTCTTAAATGTTGAAATCAAGCTTGCATGCACCACTTGTGCTGGCAGCTCATTCCACTTCCACAAGCCTCTGAGTGAAGAATTTCCCCTTAAACTTTTCACTTTCCATCCTTAACCCATGACCTCTAGTTGCAGTTGCACAGAATCTCATATACTGCCATCTGTAGTGTGAGGATAAGAGAGAATGCAGTCTGGAATGTGAGCTTTAGAATGATAGCTTACCAGCACTGTATTGTGCAATCGTGAACTGCTTCGTTCTATGTGGTGCCATCAGTTTTTGGTTGTTCGGGGTATCCAGAACTAGAGGCCACAGCCTCAAAATTGAGGGGTGACCTTTTAGAACAGAGGTAAGGATGAATCTCTTTTAGCCAGAGAGCAGTGAATCTGTGGAATACTCTGCCACAGACTAAGGTGGAGGCCAAGTCCATGGGTGTAGCTAAAGCAGAAGTTGATAGTTTCCTGATTACTGATCAGCGCCTGCTTGCATTTACTACAAATACCTATACTTCTCATAATTTTGTATATCTCTATCAAATCTCCCCTCAATCTTCTACATTCCATGGAATAAAGTCCTAACCTATTCAATCTTTCCTTATAACTAATGTCCTCCAGTCCCAGCAACATCCTTGTAAATTTTCTATGTACTCTTTCAACCTTATTTACATCTTTTCCTATAGGTAGGTGACCAAAATGCACACAATACTCCAAAAAGGTCTGACTAATATTTTGTACAAATTCAACATAACATCCCATCTCCTGTACTCAGTACTTCAATTTATGAAGACCAATGTGCCAAGAACATTCTTTATGACCCTGTCTATCTGTGATGCCACATTCAATGAATTATGGACCTGTATTCCCAGATCCTTTAGTTCTACCGCACTCCCCAGAACGCTCACTCTATATGACCTACCCTGGTTGGTGCAACACCTCACACTTGACGGCATTAAATTCCATTTGCCACTTTTTCAGCCGATTTTACCAACTGGTCCGGATCCCACACCAAGCTCTGATATTCTCGTCAACTACACCCCCAATCTTGGTGTCATCTGCAAATTTGCAGATCCAGTTAACCACATTATCATCCAGATCTTTGATATAGATGACAGACAGCAAATCCAGAACCAATCCCTGCGGGACTCCACTAGTCACGGGCGTCTAGTCAGAGAAGCATCCATCTACTACCACTCTCTGACTTCTCCCAGAAAGCCAATGCTATTCCACTTTACTACCTGTCAGAGATTTTTTCAGATCATGTTCAAACATTTTTAATTACCCAAGCAGCAGATGGCTTAATAGATTTAATCTGTAAAATAAATAACTCATATTTAATGCCCCAGTCCTTGAGCCATTAAAAGTAAAAGTCTTGTGTGCAAACACATGATTCTTTTTTGCTCTTTAAAAAGTTGGACTTTACCAGAATGAATCTGTCCAACTGTTTATAAGGGTATGTTTCAATCATCAAATGAACACATTCCGATTGAACCAATGCCTAAAGAATTGTGGGATTTGCTGGGGGAAATCCAACATTAAAAGCTATTTGATATAGGAAAAGATTGCTACTGACAATTCATTTGTAGCATAGCTTTTGACACCTCTGACTCCAAATCTAGGTTTTGTGGAAAAATAGATATATTATTCATAAAGCTGTCATTTTTAGAGATAGTTATGTGAGAGTTGAGAAATTAATTGACTATTAATTTTGTACTAATTTCAAAAAAGTCATAATGGAAACTTCTAGTTCGGTTTTATGGTACAAAGTTGAAAGTATTCCCAAAAGACATACACCCAGTGATGTCAATTGTTCAATGCACATTTTAAAGCTTACTGACATAAATTAAATAGCTTAAATCTGGAAAATCACTTTCATTTGTCAATCTTGCTGCAGCAAAGTGCAACACTGATGGAACCCTGAATTTAGACATTATTTATAGGCCTCTTGGATTATCACAATAACAGAAGACATAACAACCGTGCTTCACCACCCTTGAGGCACTGCTCACTTGCATTCTAGTGTACTTTGATGGCTCAAAGTAGCCAAGAGTGCATTATAGATAATTCTGTGACATTTAATGGCTATCTTGAATGCCCCTCAATGAAGGGAAGGCTCTTGTCTTCAAGCTTACTGAAGTGGTGCGTTTGAGATACACTCCCACAACGCAACTCTCCTGCAACAACCCTCTGCACCTTCCTTTCGTTCTGGTGACCTCCTCTTTATTCTAGGCAATTTACACCGCAGTGGAAGCTTTAAAGGAAAGTAAGCAATGCAGTCTACACTTACAGACCTGATCTATGATGTGGTGAGGTTGTGGACTACTTTCAAAGATAGGAGATGTATGAGATGACGGGGGTGGGAAATGCAGAAGAGTGCCTGAGTGACAGAGTCTGAATGTATAAGGGTGTAGGTGTCTAGGTATCTGTGTGTACAAGGGTGTAGATGTCTAAGTATCTGTGTGTGTAAAGGTGTAGATGTCTAAGTGTCTGTGCGTGTAAAGGTGTAGATGTCTAAGTATCTGTGTGTATAAGGGTGTAGATATCTAAGTATCTGTGTGTGTAAAGGTGTAGATGTCTAAGTGTCTGTGTGTGTAAAGGTGTAGATGTCTAGGTATCTGTGTGTACAAGGGTGTAGATGTCTAAGTATCTGTGTGTGTAAAGGTGTAGATGTCTAGGTATCTGTGTGTACAAGGGTGTAGATGTCTAAATATCTGTGTGTAAGGGTGTAGATGTCTAAGTATCTGTGTGTAACAGTATAGATGTCTAAGTATCTGTGTGTATAAGGGTGTAGATGTGTAAGTATCTGTGTGTAAGTGTAGATGTCTAAGTATCTGTGTGTATAAGGGTGTAGAAGTGAAAGTATCTGTGTGTAAGTGTGTAGATGTCTAAGTATCTGTGTTTATAAGCTTGTCTGTCAGTCTGCCTATCAGCAATGATTAAAAATCTGATACGGGGAGAAGGTTGGGAACTGGGGTTGAGGAGGAGGGTAAAAAAAAGGTCCAGCCATGGTTAGATGGTGCAGCAGACTCTGTGGGCCAGATGGCCTAATTCTGCTCCTATGTCTTACGGTCTTAATGCTGTAAAGATGACTGACATCTAGTAACATTAAAGTATTTTTCCTGCCATCATTCTGTAGTAGAGGATCCACCATCTGACATGCATCTTCTACTTCTGCTCCAGCAGTTCAATACCTCTTTCAGAGAACCTCATTATTCTCTCCCTATCCTCTCCCACTTCTTAGATCTCCATATCACTAACTTGCTTTCTGAATGCAGATCGACAGAGACTGTAATAAACCAGAAGGGCTCCCATTCCTGACTTGCTTGGGATATGATTTAATGTCTCTTTAATGGGCTGAAGTCATCCTAATACTGCTGCATTGTGGGATTTGAGTTGGAAACAGTTCTACCAGCCCAGTACATCTGTGGGCACTTGTGAGATGTAATTGAGCAATAGTGGTGAGCAAGCTTCAGGCAAACTACTGTTGAGTTTTGCCTTCATACACCCACACGGGTAAGAAAGTATATAAAACAATGGCAAACCTTTGCTTTACATCAAGTCTGTTAAGGAATGACACAATTTATAAAATTACTACAAATAAATGAGAAGCAATCCCTCCTTCTACGCAATCCGTAGAGAGGTCTATGGATTGTGTATAGGGGGACAGATTTTAAAAGAAGCAAGCAGGGGCAGTTGGTACATTTTGTGCAGCACAGGCTTGAGGTGACATTGGATTGTGCATAGTTAAGCATTTGGCAAGGACCAGTAAAAAGAAGTTAGATGTAAGCCGAGTGGCCATTGTGTGGGTGGGCCAGTGTTGGAGTGGGGAGTTAAGGCTTTGTCTCTTCAAGGCTTTGGTGAGGGCAGGTGAATGCCGTTGGTGGATTTTCTCATTATTTAAGACCATAAGTTATAGGAGCAGATGTAGGACATTCAATCATGGGCTGATCCAATTCTTCCAGTCATCCCCACTCCCCTGCCTTCTCCCCATATCCTTTGATGCCCTGGCTAAAAATAGTTAGAGCTCTCAACTCTCACACAACTATCTCTAAAAATGACAGCTTTATGAATAATATATCAATGAAATAAATATAATACTTTTATTGAATATAATGTATTCAATTACATTACAATGCTGACACTTGGCAATAGTTCAACTAAGCTAAAAATGTTTTGTTGATGATTTTCATTTGTACTCAGTGCCTGAGACTTCTCACTTAAGTGTGCAAAAATAATCAGCCAGCTTTGAAGGATTCCAGTTGCCCTGATACCATTTCTGCTATGACCACAATGTCCTGGTGAAACTTTCTCCATGCTTATCCCTGACAGTGCCAGGATTTGCAGAGAAGAAATCTAAATGGGAATGCAGAAAATGATTCATTAGTGACATGTTGAACTTCATGGTTTTGTATGCCTGAAGCATGTTGTCAACCAGCTGCACGTAGTTTGGTGCTTTGTAGTTGGCAAGAAATTTTTCAGCAATTTCCTTGAATGCCTTCCATGTGATTTTCTCCGGTCCCACTGGAAGTTCTTTGAATTGCCTATCATTGATGACCTGTTTGACTTGTAGCTTCATGGCTACTGTGAAAGACGGAATTTTTGTGCCAGGTGACAGCAGATTCCATCCTTGCAGTCTTGAACCCAAAACTTCTGCTTTTGTCTTTGACAAACCCGTCCTTGATGCATCATGGCATCTTCATCTGCCTCCTTTAAATTCCATGCCTCTGGTAGCTTCAGTACTGGAACGCTATTATCGTGTGCTATAGGTCTCATGGATGAAGGGAGATTGGGGTATTGAATGGATTTCTTCTTCTTAGCAAAGAAATCAGACACATTGGTCAGACAGAAGTAGCATTCTGTTTTGAGGGAAATCAGGGTGGATTAATTCCCAGGGCCTGACAAGTTGTTCCTGTGCATCCTGTGGGAGACTAGTGAAAAAATTACAGGAGCCCTAACACTTTACCCAGCAACCAGTGCTGTACTAGTCATTATTCTCTAAAGATAGGCAAAGGCTCAAATAAGGAACTATCTGATCATGCAGAAGCAGCTCAAAGTACAGCCAAATATGGGAAGAATAGTGTAAGGGCTACAATGTTCTGGAGAAAAGGGGAAGGGTCCAAATGAGGAACTGATGGGCTAGCTTTGGCTTAAAATAATTATAAATAACTAACCAATGATTATTTTACATCTAATTGTACCTTAGCGTGTGATTGAAATTATTCTAATATTGTCTAAACTTGTAATCGTAAGATTTCCTGCTACCTGATCAGTGTTATAAATTATGGAGAACTGTGTAATTCGGGGGCAGTGTCTGGACTGGCTCTTTTGGGAGATCAGTCTGTAACTTCTCCCGTAGCATGCTATGAGTAAAGAATAAAGGTTTGAAAAATAATTACGTGTGTTAGTGTTTTTGTGGTACTTTTGTCTTTGCATCGGGTCTGTCCAGTACGACAATTTGGCGAGCCAACCAGGAGTCCAAGACGAGGGTCTTGTGAGACGGTGTCAATGGTCGACTCGGTGGCGGTGACCTGAGACAGGTGGGCCCAAAAGGTAAGAGTTATCTTGACCTCTCTCATTAATTGCCCACCTTGACGATCCCCTCGTCTGGCGGGTAATCCTCTGACGTACTCCTTTCGCAACCTGAGTTGAGGATCGTCCGAGTACCACAGGTTAAAAGAGGGATTAGAGTCCCCGACGTGGTGTAAGGTAAGGTAAGGGGTTAGAGTTCCCGACCAGGTATAAGGTAAGGTAAGGGGTTAGAGTCCCCGACGAGTATAAGGTAAGGTAAGGGGTTAGAGTCCCCGACGAAGTATTGAGAATATTAAAGCCTGCCGGTGCTAACAAATTGGGCAGTGGATCATTGGTAGTGATCTATTACATTTTCTTTGAGTGTGTTACAGCAAATTGGTCAGCGGGTTAGTGGCGGTAACCTATTACATTTTGGAGCTGGTAACCATTCTAATTGGCGTGGGGGTGCCGGGGCGTGTAGCGCAGTAAATTGATCAACATAGGGCAGAGCAGACGTTTGGCCAAACACAGGGGAAGTGGCTTTCCTCTGCAATCTATCCGGATGCTGTAAATACGTTCTGGGGTATACCTGTGACAATTCGCCTGTCTGTGCACCCTGCCTTAGACCGGTTGTTAAAAGGGGAAATCCCCCACGCGAAGGTCAGGACCTTGAGGTGGGCGCAGAGAGACACCGCACAAGATTAACGGGGAGTAGGCGTGATAGATTATGAAGTGGTAAAGCCGCACTCTGGAGTATCAGCACCCAGCCTTAGACCGGTTGTTAAGAGGGGAAATCCCCCATGCGAAGGTCAGGACCCTTAAGTGGGAGTGAGAAAAGGAGGCGGTTGACCCACCCGATTAGGAAGTACGGGACAACCATTAGATAAGTCTGTAAATAACACACCCACCATTGTTTAAACTATGTAAAGATGACTCAGAGAGAGAGACTGATTACCGAAGGTTATCAGCATGCCTAAATAAGAAACTGGGGAGTGAAATTTGGCCTCTGGGTGGGACCTGGGATTTGGATAAATGTCTAAAGGTAGAAGAAGCAATTTGGAAGCGTAACACTAGACAAAAATGGAAGGTTTTAATGTCCAATTGGAGAAAAACGGCCGAAGTATTAAAATGACAGATCTAAGCAAGGTAGTTGGGAGCACGTCGCAGAGGGATTAGTCTATGTGACAATGCAGGAAATTCGAAACCGTGGGAGATATTAAAAGGACTGTGTGAGGATCACGATAAGAATAAGGAAAAGCAGGATAGGGGGAAAAGAGATAGGCGGGCTAAGGATAGACGGAAGGATGATGATGAAGCCGTACCTCTTGACCTGTCCGGACTGCCCATGCTCTTTAATGAAAATGAGACTGAGGAGGAGGAGGAGGTATGGCACATTCCCGTCGTCCGCATTCGACCCCAACCCACGGCGCCGCCACCCCCATATAACGTTACTGCTGCCCAACCCCAGGTACCTCCGAATACACTGTCCCCAAGCCCAAAGCCTCCCGAACCAGGGGACAACTTCGGCGACGGGGGAGTAATAGGCGCCAGACTAGGAGGCGACGAAACCTTTTGGTGGGAGATGGCCCCCGACAGACCCTGAGACGGATACTGATTATGACTCTGGTATTGAAAATGATGATTCCGAAGACTCGAGACCCAGAGGGAGAGGGATCCCGGGGCAATTTCCCAACAGGGCCGTCCCAACCCTAGGGTAGGACAGCTGAACCAGGCGGCTACTATGCAGGTTTATACACCTTGGAAGCCCCAAGAAATGTGTATGATCATGAATCAGGCCCCGAACAGGAAAAATGATCCCGAGGGATTTATCGATTATATGGTTGGTACAATCCAAATGTTTCAGGCGACTCCCCAGGACCTTTTTAGCTTGTGCTGCATGGCTCTTACGACCAGTGACCAGGAGAAATGGA
The DNA here is from genome assembly GCF_963921235.1 of Mobula hypostoma. NCBI lineage: Eukaryota > Metazoa > Chordata > Chondrichthyes > Myliobatiformes > Myliobatidae > Mobula > Mobula hypostoma. The sequence goes on along the minus strand of NC_086108.1, from coordinate 30,181,808 downwards.
AAGAAGCTGTAGGGGATCATGCCAATTGGGAGTCCTTTTCCACCGCAACCCCGTCCGCAGAACAGGTGGACAAAATAAAGAAGGCTTTGCAGCGCCCCGTAGACATCGCTAAGGTCCTGGAATGCCGCCCAAAGGCGGGAGAGGACGGCTGCGAGTTTTGGGAACGCTTCTGCTCCCTTTGTGCAACCTACGCTGGAGATGCCGCTTATAATGCCGGCAATACTTCGCCCCAGTTTAATTCGATGATATTGCAGTGTCTCCCCGGGGATGTGTCCAAGGCTATTAGAATTTATATGAACTGGCCCGACAGGAAGAAGCAGGCCATGAAAACGGCAGCTGAGCATTTTTGGAGTCACAGCAGGGATTCCAAGCCAACCACAGTAAAGCATGAAATTGTGCAGCCTATACATCCGGTGGTCCCTAATCCCGCTACGATTTTAAGCAACATTCCACCAGACTCCTAAATTTTTACTATCGTAGATCTGCAGCATGCGGTTTTTTTGCAAGTCCCCTTGCTCCTGAGTCGCAGTACCTTTTTGCATTTACCTTTCAATACCAGCAGTACACTTGGACTACGTTACTCCAAGGGTTCGTGCATTCTCCCACCATGTTCTCGCAGATATTGCATAGGCAGCTTAGTGATTTACGATTTCCCAGGGGCTCTACGGTAATACAGTACGTACATGTCCTCCTCCTGGCAAGCCCGTCAGAAACCTCAAACATGCAGGACACCAATACGCTTCTGAATGCTCTGCATTCATGGGGATACGTGATCCCGCCCCAAAAAGTAAAGAGGGCTCAAAGGCAAGTGAGATTTCTGGGAATCCTTTTGAGTGCAATCGAAAGGCAGCTCACCCCAGAAAAAGTGAACCCCACCCTTGCGACCCTCCCCCCCCCCCCCCGCCAACTACGCCGAAAGCCATGCGTGCTTTCCTTGGTCTGGTAAACCTTTGCAGACCGTGGATTCCCAATGTTGCTCTGTATACAAAACATTTGAGCCCTCTGGCTTCCAGTTCGCTTACGGGGCCCCTAGAGCTAACTGAGCAACAGAGAGAGGCTTACGAGGAATTGAAGAAATCCCTCTCGATGGCACCTGCTCTCGTCCATTCCAGCTTTTTGTGAATGTTTTAGATGATTGCGCCACTACAGTGCTCACTCAGACTCACGGGGATAGACGCAGGTCTGTTGCCTATTATTCCACTAAGTTAGACCCCGTAGCGCAGGGATTACCCCCACCCTCCCCGTTCGCAGATGCTCCCGGCCATTTACTCCCTAGTTACGGCTGCTTCCAACATCACCCTCCAACAGCCAGTTACAGTGTATTCGTCGCACACCATTGTAGCGCTGCTGACCACCCACCAAACCCAACACCTGACTCAGGCCAGACTAAGCCGTTATGAAATAGCATTACTTAATAACCCACTCCTCACCTTTGCATACTGTGATACTATCAACCCTGCTACATTTTTAGAGATGGCACCTGCTGAGTTGACTCATGACTGTCTGCTACGGAACCATTTCCCCATCTCCTCCGGGACCCCCATCCAGAATGCCATGTATGTAAGGAACCTCCTTCAGGCCATACTCCTCCCTAAGAAATTAGCCATCATTAAATGTTCGGCTCATCTAAAAGACGAATCTGCAGTGACTAAAGGAAATAACAGAGCCGATTTGGCAGCCAAACAGGCTGCGCAGGAGGCAACCGCTATGGTTTTAACTGCAGAGCGATTGGCCTTCACCCTGACCAAAACACCACGAGCGCCGGAACTCCAGACAGAGCTACAGTTCAAAAACTCCAGGGGGACGCCCCTGATTCAGAAAAACAACTTTGGAAGACACACGGATGTGCACATTTGGTGTCCACAGGCCTCTGGCATACCCCAGTTGGCCAAGTTTGTATTCCTGATGCATTGCTGCCTATGTTGCTTGATTGCTTGCATACCGACACCCACCTTGGCAAGGGGGGAATGAGTAATATTTTGCCCCGTACATGGTGGCACCCCAGGCTGGAGGAGGCTGCTGCAGCAACAATACAAGCCTGTTTGATTTGCCAAAAGACAAACGCAAGAAAGGGAGTAAAGTGTGCCCCAGGGAAAACACCCTTGCCAAGTGGCCCGTTTGAATGTATTCAACTTGATTTTATCGAACTACCGTGCGTACACTGTTATAAGCTTTGTTTAGTGATTGTAGATGTGTTCAGTAAATGGATTGAAGCCTTTCCGACCACCAATAATAAAGCTTCTACGGTGATAAGGTTGTTACCTTCAGAGATTACCCCAAGATTCGGAGTGCCCAGAGAAATAAGTTTGGATAATGGCCCTCACTTTGTAGGAAATATAAATAAAGAGTTATGTGAGGTGCTGCACATCGAACAGCAGTTTCATTGCGCCTACCACCCGAATGAAGGCTGCAAGAATAGTGGAACGGGCCAACGGCACACTGAAAAACAAGTTGTCTAAGTTAATGTCCGAATCCAGACTGAGTTGGCTGAAGGTCCTTTTGCTGGCTTTATACCATATGTGTCATGGTCCGGTCTGTGAAGTCCGCATTCCGGTTCACGGTCCGATCCGTGGACTCAGGACTACAGGTCTTCCAGCTGTCCCTTGTTTGAGTTAATCATAGGCACCTGATTCCCATCTTGGAGCTTGGAATATAAGTAGCCTTGGGGTTGAGTGTGGGCTGCTGGTTTGTTTTGTCAAGGTTCCCTGGGAGCAACCTGCCGGTTAAAGGCTAGACCAGCCAATTGCCATCTTTAGGCTGCATTGGGGAACCATCCCCCCATGGAGCCTGGCTGTCAGTAGTCGGAGCTGTCTTTGAGGTATGGATTCAGCTGTTTACTGGGCCAGCTGAGTGGCTGCTGGCTACTCTGAGCTAGGTAGGGATCCGGCTGTTTCCATAGCCAGCTGAGGTTGCAAGCTGAACTGAGACTTGGAGCTACCCCAGAGCAGAGATGGAACTGTCTGTTGTTTCTTGGTGTTGTCTCTTCTTATCCTCACCTCCATGGGGCAAGCCAGGCCGTTTCGCCGTTGCCCTGCGGGATGATCTGTCTTGTCTTGTCCTCCCCTCCGTGGGGTAAGTCAGGCTGTTCTGCTGTTGCTCTGCAGGGTGTCTTGTCTTGTCCTTGCCTCCGTGGGGTAAATCCAGCTGTTCTGCTGTTGCCTGATGGATGGTCCTGTCCCACCTTGGTGTGAAGTTGAATCCTGGCTTGTCTAAGTATAAGTCCCGGCTCTATGTTAATATACAGTTCCCAGTCTGTCTCTGAGTTCCAGCCTCCGAGTTATCAGCCTCTGCAAGCTCAAGATCCCAGACCCCAGCCAGCAGCCAAGCTCAAGATCCCAGACCCCAGCCGGCAGCCAAGCTCAAGATCCCAGACCCCAGCCGGCAGCCAAGCTCAAGATCCCAGACGCCAGCCGGCAGCCAAGCTCAGGATCCCAGACGCCAGCCGACAGCCAAGCTCGAGATCCCAGACCCCAGCCGGCAGCCAAGCTCAAGCTCCAAGAACCCAAGTTCAAGCCCCAGGAACCCAAGCCTGAATTCCCCAGCCTGCAGCCAAGCTCACAACCCAAGAACCCAGCCTCAAGCCTCAAGAGCAAAGACCCCAGCCTGTCTCCAAGCTCAGGCCTCTAGACCCCAGCCACATCCTGTCCTGAAGCCATGTCATGTCCTTGCCTGGTTCTGGGGTCCGAGCCCGAGGCAAGTTCTGGGTTCTGGGTCCTTGTCCAGTCTCGGGCTCGGAGTCCAAGCCTTGTCTCCTAGTCCATGGTTTCTTGTTCTGGTCCCTCTTTCCCTAGCCCACGTCTGCGTTCTTGTTCCTGCTCCTGGTCTGAATCCTGTCACGTCCCTACTCTGGTCAAGTCCTGTTCCTTGTACTTCAGTGTCTGTGTCTCGCATTTGGGTCCGTTGCCAGCACCACATTGTGACAATATGAGAATTAACCCGCGCTCCACTACAGGGGTATCTGCAGCTGAATTGTTTATGGGCATCCAGGAAGGACCCCATGGGACGCTGACATGCATCCTCCCACTCAAATTGATCTAAATATCATGGGGGACGAATTGCAGAAGTACTTTCGCCAACCAACATCTTCTCTAAAGTTTCTTCACTCCCAGGTACAGAATACCCTTAAGGAGCCTGGAGGTCAGGGAATGGAGTGGCCGGATTTGAAAATTGGAGATTCGGTACTGATCAGGGATTGGGAGTGCTCCAAGCTTGGACCTTGGTGCAAAGGGCCATTCCAAGTACTACTGCAAACCCCAACGGCTGTTAAGGTTTAAGGGCACAGCCGCTGGATCCACCTAAGTGATTGCAAACAATGGGCTCCGCAGGTGGACTAAAGACTATTATTGGACTTTTCATTGTTATAATTGCCCCCATGGTATTAAGCATGGAGGACAATTTATTTTATAAGACTCATATGCATCTGCATGGTAACCCTACTGCATGTTATCCTTTGGTACAATCTGTAGAAGCATTGTTTGTGCTGACCCATCAGGGCTAAATTGGGTGGAACATGACTTAATAGTGGAGGATAGATCGGGAGCAGAATGTAAGGGGATAAGAGGAAAGTTTAAAAGGGGGGTTATGGGAAAGTGCCTTGAGAAAGTGGGTGGTGAGACTACTGGTGAGTGCATCGGAGATTATCCCTTCTGTTTTGCAGGAGGGGGGGGTGCGTCCTTGTCAGGGCTCCCCCGAAGATACCTTGCCTGAAGAAACATTGTCCGGACTGCCAATGTAGGATAAATCAGGGAATATTCTCTTGGGAATGTATCCATGAACAATGCGTGCCCCTCTTTAAGGGAATTCAGCATGTATGTGGATATTGCAATGGAACTCGTGTGTTGGCAGGTTCAGGGACCTTTGAATACTCCTCCCTGTATCCACAGGAGCACTTATGGTATGATAAAATAGTAAGTTACAAAAATACCTGTTACCAGGCCAAGACCGGATATGTGTTATTGTTCAATGGTACCTATACTACAGCTACCACCACTCCGCCTCACCTCCTTGCTGACGACTGGACCACTTTCTGTTTCCTGCCCTCAGATTGCCCACGTTTGATGGCGACTGACAGCTCGAGCCGTGAGTAAGGAATTCTGTGCTGACTGGAGGAATCCTGTTACTCTGGGCTATGGGTTTCTGAGCACTCTCTCTCTAGGGGGTCTGGTAGGAACCATAGCTGTGAAGAACCGCAACTACCTAATTTCTGGGCTGGCAGCAGTGGGAAACAGTACGATGGAAGGTCTGGAGACTGTTAACAGAGAATTGGTGGAGTTGCGACTCTATGCACAGCAGACCAGGTATGCTGTGGATTATCAGATGGCCCAACAGGGAGGGGTATGTGCCATAGTCAGAGACAAATGTATCACCCATGTTACTGATGAATCATACAACGTGGCCCATGCCATTCAGTCTATTAAGAAACAATTGGATCATTTCAGGCAAGGTTCAGAGAAGCGGGATGGCTGGCTAGGATGGTTGCAGGGAGGATCATGGGAGTCTTATTTACTGCAAGGGCTGATTATTCTCATTGTTATAATTATTGCTTGCTGTGTGATAATGACCTGCCTAAATGCTGGCTGCCGACTTTTCACGGAAAAACTGATGATGCCCTTCTCAACCCCCATTTGAATGGTTATCATGGTATGATAAAAGGGGGGAATGATGCAGTGAAGGGGTAGGTAAATAGGGGTATAGATTAAGAACAATGATTAACTAATGATCAATCACCTTGTGGGCACCTTAGCTTACTGTTTTGGACAGGCAAAAAGAAGTTTTATCCAGCAACCAGTGACATACTAGTCATTGTTCTCTAAAGACAGGCAAAGGCTCAAATAAGGAACTCTCTGATCTTGTAGAAGCAGCCCAAGGTATAGCTAAATATGGGAAGAATAGTGTAAGGGCTGCAATGTTCTGGAGAAAAGGGGAAGGGTCCGAATGAGGAACTGATGGGCTAGCTTTGGCTTAAAATAATTATAAATAACTAACCAAAGATTATTTGACATCTAATTGTATCTTAGCATGTGATTGAAATGATTCTAATATTGTCTAAACTTGTAATTGTAAGATTTCCTGCTACCTGATCAATGTTATAAATTGTGGAGAACTGTGTAATTCGGGGGCAGTGTCTGGACTGGCTCTTTTGGGAGATCAGTCTGCAACTTCCCCCACAGCATGCTATGAGTAAAGAATAAAGGTTTGAAAAAGAATTATGTGTGTTAGTGTTTTTGTGGTACTTTGTCTTTGCATCGGTCGGTCCAGTACGACACAGACCTGGTGTACATAGTTATCCTCCGGTAAGGCGCTCACATATGACGTGGTGGTGTAATGACGTATGCCATTCATATACTTCTTACATATAACCTGTAATGAATTATGTAGACAAAGAAAGGTTAATCGAACAATATTTACAATATTACTCAAATATTACTGAAATATTGAATACACTACATTCCTCCTTCCTTAGCTATAAACTCTAATTCAATATAGAATGCTTCTCAACTCAAATATGTAATGTATTGCTCTCTAGTCATATACATTACACACACATACATATACATACACAGTATACTTTATAATACAACTGCTATATAGGCATTCACAACATAGTAGATTTTGAATTGTTGCATTCAGGCATAAGGATTTAATTGCTGTGGAGGATTTCTTACTCTTGAGGGGCTATGTCTTTCTGGGGGAGGGGTGGGGGTGGGGGTTCACTCTGCTTGGCAGGTGAGACTGGTGGTAATGAAGCAATCCCAGGTTCTGAGGCCTGCTCCATGGCGGTTGTAGGGGTTGACTCTGGGACTGCACGAGTGGTTCTGACAGCTCAGATCACCTTTCCTCTGTTGGCATCCCAAACAGTGCACGGCAAGCTGCTTGATCTGCTGACCTATTCCAGGCAACCACTCAAAGCTTTGAGCTAATACTTTCATTTTGACCATACCTAGAAGACTGTCAAGTAGCGCATCCAACACTTTAGATCTTGGCTTGGATGGTGCAAAAACTCCCAACGCCTACATAGGCACCCCCCCCCCGTCAAAGGCAAGTTCATCCTAGCACTGATAAAAATATGGAAACTGGAATTTTTGCTGCACATTCCCGCCATATTTGGTTGCCATGTAGACCTGAGACTGTGGGGTCTTTCCAGCCATACTTGGGTGGCCATGTAGACCTGAGACTGTGTGGGGTCTTTTCTGGTTTCCCTGTGGATCATCTCTGCCGTCATAGGGAAACCTTCAATTTGCATTAGGGAGAATACGTCAAAGGCAGTGTTCCATTTTGAAAATTTTGCGAAGATAAATGGGATAATCCATCAGCACTTCCATGATTATTTGTCCTCTTGAATTCAATCTTGTAAATATGTCATCAAAGAAACATAGCCCATCTCTGTATTTGTACTGCTGCCGTTAGAGGATTGAAAGTGGGCACTAGTGCTTGATGATCATGAGAGTAATGAGGGTTATCTCCCTCCCATTCAAGTTCAGATTGAAATGTTTCACACCCAAAACCTGAATCATGGCCTCTTTGACAATCTGTGTATATTTTTTCTCTGCAGCAGTAAGGGAACAATGCAAAGGCTATAGGTGTTCACTTCCATCACTCATAATGTGACATGACTGCATTTCTACCATAAGGCCAGGTGTGATAGGCAAGCTTTACTGAACGGTGTGGGTCATAATGTGTGAGCACGGTGTTTGATGTCAATATTTCTTTGACTTTTGGAAAGCCACCTCACCCTGCCCTGTCAGTTGCCATATCTACACAATTTGAAGTAATGAGTTCAAGGGGTGAGCACAGTAGCCAGATTTGGAGGAACCTGTTATAGTACTTGACAATTCATAAAAAGTATTGGATTGGAACTATTACAAACCCTTTGACTTTGGGGCATCCACCAGTGCATGAAATTTCTCAACACACTTGTGTAATCCTTGTCCGTCACTGGTGTGTGTAAAGTAAGTGATGCTTGGTTTAGAGATTTCACACTTGTCATGACATGATCTGAGCCCATATTGTTCTAATGTTTTTAACACTGTGTTGAGATTTTGGAGATTTTCCTTGACATCTTTATCAGTAACAATGGTGCCATCCAGATAATTCTGAATGCATGGACCGCCTTTCAGCAACTTAGCTTTCTGCCAGAGTGCAGCTGCAGATGCTACTCCAAAAAAAAGCCTATTGTAGTGATAAAGCCCTTATTTTATGGTGAAAAACACTTTAAATTTCCTTTAATCTCCACCTGTATGTATGCCTCAGCTGTCCACTTTGCTGAAGTGTTTCCCTTCAGAAAGGTTTGTAAAGATCCTCTATCCTTGGCAGAGACTATTGATCTACTTTCAGTACTAGGTTGATGGTGACCTTAAAATCATTACAGATCCTGACAGACCCATCCTTCTTGGTTACTGGGACCACTGGTGTTGCCCATGGGCTCCACTCAACCTTGGAAAGTATTCCTTTAGCTTCCAAGTGATCTAGCTTACCAGCTACTTTATCAAAGATGGTATAAGGAAATGGATGGACTTTGTAAAACTTGGATGTGTCATCGCAATTTAACACTATTTTACCATTGATATGTTTGAGTTTTCTAATGCCATCCTTGAGCATTGCAGTGGGATCATCCAGTCCCATTCTTTATTCACTTTCAGTTGACTCTGTTGCAGGGGATGTGGCATGTAGTTCAATGGATCTCCAATCAAGTTGTAGTTGTCTCAGCCAATCATGTCCCCACAAAGCTGGTCCTCCTGTTTTTATCACATACAATCCCAATGTGGCTTTTTAGTTGTTGTATTTCGCTGTTACGGATGTCATTCCCACAAGGAGTTATCTTTTCTCCAGTGTAAGCTCTTAGTTGAAAGCTTCAGTTCAGTATTTTTAAAGTGCTATACAAATTAATTTGTATGATGACTATAACACTCAAGCCAGTGTCCAATTCTATTTAAATTAATTTGCCATTCACTACTGGTGTAAGCCATATTGCTTGCCTCTTTTTAGTTTTCACATTATAAATCTCATGGCTTCTCAGTCCTACGTCACTCGCATCATTATCAGATTTTCCATCAACAGCATACAGATTTGTGGTCTTTTTGAAACTGCAACTTGACTTTTATCCTTTTCTCCTCCCTGTGCAGCCCATTTACTTTTGACCACCCAACATGCTCTTTGTATGTGACCAACTTTGTTGCATTTTTTGCAAGTTTTCCCTTTAAACCTGGCATTGGTCTGGTGCATGTGAGCCTCTGTCACAGCAGTAACATGATTTGTTTGGCCAGATAGGTTTCTGTTTAGACATTACAGATTTGTTCACATTCACTTTCATTCCTGTCTGCAATTCAGTTGCGTCTCTGTCTGCTGTTTCTATTGATACAGCAATTTCAACTGCTCTTTTAAATCAAAGTTGTGCTTTAGTTGGGAACTGCTTTTGAATGTTTTCTTGTAAGATTGCAGAAACTAATCGATCTCTCAGTTCTTCATTAAGCCCATCATTGAACTGACAATGCTCAATCCCTTCAATTTAGCCATGTATGCTGAAATGGTCTTCCTTTGGTTTTGATTCCCTTTATAGAACCTAAGGTGTTCTGTGATCAATGTTATAATGTTCGTGCATTAGTTTCACAATATAGGCAAAGTTATTTTTCAGCTGGTTTGATTGGAGCAGCTAAATTTCAAAGCAAACTAATCCATTAAACCCAATGCAGAAAGCTCATTTCCCATTGGCTATTTAATTTGCTTCAAAATGCTGCTCAATTTGTTCAATATACATCATTCAGTTACAGTATCTGTTGTGCAATTGAACTATCTTTCCTACATAGCCAGCCATTTTTGCTTTTTTAAAATTTATTATTGTCATCACTCACTGTTTATGGACTGGTGGCTGTACTCGTTCTTTGCTAACTTTGCCTGTTTTCTGTCTTTTCTTTTGAACTCCACCATCTCTCTCCCCTTATGAAGAATCATATGCTGCACGTGAACACGTTAGTATTCATTGCAGGTTTGTTTTAAAACTTTAATTGTCACCACTGTTATATTTTGTAACTCCAAAAACAAATCGAATGAAAAACACAGGAGCCCTGGAAACAGGTGTACTCAGTTTTCCTTTAGTGAAGCGCTCAAATATGATGTGGTGGCATAATGACACATGCCATTCACGTAGCCTGTAGTGAATTATGCAAACAAAAAATGCTTAATTAAACATATTTCCAGTATTACTCAGATATTACTGAAATATTGAATACACTACATATGAAGGCTATGGTCTGCGTGCAGGTCAATGAAACGAGGCAGATTAATGATTTGGCAGAGAACAGATGGGCCGAAGGGCCTGTTTCTGTGTTGTAGTGTTCTATGACTCTATGCCTTTTGTAATCTAAATACTAAGAAGCATTTGGTTAAAACACAAAATGACTTTAAAATTACTAAACCAGTGATGCTTTGCTTCTGTAACCCACTGTGAAATTAAATTTCAATGTAGGTGAGTGTGCAAAGAAGCTAAATAAAGTTATATCTGCTGCTGAAAACAAACATAAAGAGAAAATGTTGCAGAAAAATGAACAGACAGCATCCGTGTAGAACAAGAATAAAAACATTTAACACTTCTTGAGCTTCTGAATTTATAATTAACTGCAAGAATTTAACTCCATATGTGAACTGATCAGAAGCCATACTCAGTTAGGACAATAAGTCAACTAACCCAAATATTAAACATTGTAAGGTCACATATTCCTTAATACACCATTAATTTGTAGTTACTTTTGGATGACATTTTGTGCCGTGATATCAAAAAGATATGGAAACACTATTAAAAGCATCTTTAGAAAACACAACTGTCAAGTTATCAGTCCCTCAAAGTTCAGCAAGGATGGGTATAGATGAACAAAAGATTAAAATTTGTTAACAATTTCCACCCTTTGAAATGTAAATATGGAGCTAAATTCTCAGTACACTCATAAGGATTATTTTAAAATTAAGTTAGAATGATTTTGGAGCTTCTTGATGCCATAATAAATCAAGATGTGACGCGGGGGTACATATTCACAATCTGGTGAAAGAAAAATGTACCACTGTATTAGGACTTATTTTAGTTCTTGGAACTATGAGATGGTTCACAACACTGCCACATAGCAAGATTAATAGCACTTCATTCAGGACTACAGAGGGGTCCTGGGACACGACATTCAGCAAGTAAGTGGGATGGTCTGAAAAAATACAGCTAGATATTGTTTATTTTATTTAAAAAGATTTGGTAGATTCTGCCAAATGATGCTGCTTTTCATCTAAACGTCAAATTGAGTTGCTTCATGGTTCATTCCTATTTTGGCCTGAATTGTACTATTTTTAGCCCATTTCTCATCCTCGCTCACTCTGCTCTCTGCTCTCTCCCCTTGCCTTCATGAACATGGGATGAAGTGGGAGGAAGCAAGACACAATGAAAAGTAAGTGGTAAGTCAAGTACGGTTCACTAAGAGACCCTGCATTCAAACTCCGAAATAAAAACCCAAAGTAATCTTAAAAGTGCTAAAGGAAAGGTGGGTTACTTACTTAGCCTATTTTGCATACTGACCCTAATAGAACACAGAACAGTATAGGAGAGGAACAGAGCCTGTGTCCCCTAATGGCTGTATTGACCATAATGCCAATCTAAACTAATGGCACTGTTTACACAAGATCCATGTTTCTCCGATCCTTGTTCAAATGCTTCTGACATGTTCTCAGTGTATCTGTTTCTACCATTTGCCCTGGTAGTAGATTCCAGGAACCTACTACTCTGTGTAAATATATTTGCCCTTTAAGTCTCCATTTAACTTTCTCCCTCTCGCCTTAAAGCCATGTTCTCTCATATTTTACAATTTTACATGGGAAAGAAGAGACTCTCATAATTTTATGTACTGCAGTTAAGTCGTCTCTCAGCATCTGACATTCCAAAAAAATCAATCCAAGTCTGTCCAACCTCCCCTTATATTTAATACTCTCTAATCCAGACAACAACCTCGTAACGTTCTTCTGCACCCTCTACAAAGTCTCCATATCCTTCCTGAAATCTGTTGAACAATACTCCAAATACCCTAATCTATTTTATACAACTTCAATACAATTTGCCGTTTTATATTAAGTACCCTGATCAATGAAGACAAGCATGCCTTATGCCTCCTTTACCACCCCATCCGTTTGTGTTACTACTTGCAGTGATCTACGCACTTACGCCCCAAGATCCCCCTGTATATCACTGCATCCTAATGGTCCTGTATTTACTCTACATTTTCCTCTTACCTTTCACTTCCAAAAATGCAACTTCTCATGCTGGACTAAAGACCCCTACCATTTATCAGCCCATATTTCAAATGATCCATTTCATGATGTATATTTGATAACCTTTCTTCATTGTCTGTAGCGCCAACAATTTCTGTGTCATCTGCAGTAATGTTAATCAGACCACTTATTTACTTGTGAAAATCATTTATAGATATCCCAACATTGATCCCTGCGGACACCACTGGGAGCTCCTTTACCTCCTTCCTGATGGCAGCAGTGAGAAGAGAGCATGGCCTGGATGCTGGGGGTCCTTGATGGTGGATGCCGCTTGCCTACAACAGAGCTCCCTGTAGATGTTCTCAGTGGTGGGGAGGACTTTATCAATGATGGACTTGGCTGTATCCACAACTTTTTAAAGGCTTCTTTTTCAAGGGCAGCAGAGTTTCCAAACCAGTCTGTGATACAACCAGTCAATAAACTCTTCACCACACATCAAGAGAAGTTTTTGAAAGTTTTAGGTGTTATGCTGAACATTGACAAACTTCTATGAAAAGAGAGGCATTTCCATGCACCCTTTTGCCACTTATGTGCTTGGACCCAGAACAGATCCTCTGAACTGATAACACTGAGGAATTTAAAATTGGCCATGTACTTCTCAAGATCCCATTCTGAATCTCCACAGAACATGTCTGTGGGGCACTCCTCATCTGCAACCGTTAGTCCCTGATGGCTGGAGAGTTACTGTTGCCATCTCACTCAAAGCATCTGCTTTGATATTCATCTCTTACCAATTCAAATGTTGCATTTCAGTGTTATTGGCTACGGGTCACCTGACTGATCTCTTATTGGCTCTGGTGCAAACCAGCATCAATTTATTTCCCTTCTTTTCATAAGTGACAACAGGAAGTTTATGGATCCTGGTTCTCTTCAGTAACCAGCTTGAATCACTCAGAGCAGGCACAGACCCCAACGTTCACAAACCTGCATGTTATATGATATCAAAGGACACCTCACAATTGGAGGTGAGCTCTAGTTCAGCAGATTACCTGGAGCATCATTGTGACTACTTTGAAACACTGATCAAGCAAAGCAACTTAAGTTCACAAAATGGAGGACAGCGCCACTTCATAAAATGTCAGCCTCCATTCCTTCGACCTCATGGCAAGAACAAAGGCAATCGGTCTGTCTCCTTCCACTGTCCTTGATTCATTCAAATTCACTGTAGACTGTAGTTCTTTCTGGCCAACAGACTGATCTTAAGAATGCTTGTTGTTATTCTAGTCACTAGTTCAGGAGAGTTGTGAATGTTCACATTTATTGCTCAGGTATTATGAGAAGACCCACCAGCCCCAGTAAAGCATGTGCTTTGGAATGTCTAGACTTTAGAGGGACAGGACAGCTTGTTGACTTCAAAGGTTGGGCATGTGTGCATTTTGGAAGCTGGTCTTGCTGAACACTATGAAAAATATTCAGGGCTGATACTTTCTCCATTATTCTCGCCAGAAACCACAATCATATGCAATCACAGAGAAATGAACAGCGGTACTAAAATATACGACCTGTCCCAGCAAGTTAACACTGACTCCTGTTGCTTTGTTCTCCAACCGCCTGTTCCAGACAAGACATCTTTCTAATGCAGGGGTTCGCAACCTGGAGTCCACGGACCCCTTGCTTAATGGTGTTGGTCCCTGACATAAAAAAAGGTTGGGAACCTCTGGTCTAATGGGACCTGACCTACAAAATGGGGGAACACAGTTGTACAGCTGGTGGAGCTGCTGTCTCACTCCTCCACTGAACTGGATTCAATCCTCACCTCTTTTGCTGGCTCTTGCGTGATTTGCCTTGTAAATCTCCCTTAAACTCTCCCACCCCCCATCTTAAAGCCATGCCCTCCAGTATTTGAGATTTCCACCTTGAGAAAAATGTTGTTGACTATCTGCTCTATTTATGCCTCTCATAATTTTGCAAACTTCGATCAGGTTACCCCTTCAGCCTCTGACACTCCAAAGAAAACAAGCTAAGTCTGTCTAAACTTTGCAGATAGCTCATACTCTCTAATCCGGGAAATGCCCCGGAGAACCTCCTCTACATCCTCTCCAAAACCTGCATATCCTTCCTGTAGTGTGTTGACCAGAACCGTACAGAATACTCCAACGGTGTCTCAACCGAGGTCTTACATAGTTGCAACATGACATGTCAACTTTTATACTCAGTACTGCAACCTAATGAAGGCAAGCATGCCATAACCCTTCTTTACCACAGAAACACTTTTCAGGGAGCTAGGAACTTGCACCCCAAGACCCCGTACATCAATGTCCCTAAGATTCTGCCATTCACTGTGTGATTTTCTCTTACATTTGACTTCTCCAAGTGCAACACCTCATATTGGTCTGGATTGAATTATCTACCATTTTTCCACCCATATTTCTAACATATATACCCTGCTGTATCCTTTAACAGCCTTCCTGGTTAAAGACAACTCTAACAATTTTTGTGTGATCTGCACACTTACCAATTAGCCCATCTACTTTTCCTAATGCAAGTTTTAGCAGAGCCCCTTCCCTGGTTGGACTTTCTACATTATTTTTCTAAGAAAACTTTCTGTATGCGTCTAACAAATGTCCAATCTTCTGATACTAAGGAGGTTGCATTCAATATTAGGAATTAAGTCAAATTAAGTTACTCACATCTTGTCATCTTTCCAGAATCTACCTTCGTAAGATTGCAAAAGGTTGCTAATGATCAGATTTTCAAACAGTTGATATTTGGCATCAATGCAGTGTTGAAATGCACATTTGTAATTCTGTCAGAACATAAATAACATGATGAGATCCTGCGGGAGCAATAGAGACATCTGGATGGTATGTTTTAGTGCCAGTATCAGGGATGTCTCAGATCAGATCCATGGCATTCTCAAGATGAGGGTGAGCAGCCAGAGGTCTTGGTACATATTGGTACCAATGACATAGGTAGACAAGGTGAGGAGGTCCTGACGAGAGATTTTAGGGAGCTAGATAGAAAGCTAGGACCTCCAGGGTAGTCATCTCTGGATTGCTGCATGTGCCACATGCCACAGAGGGTAGAAATAGATTTGGCAGGTGAATGTGCAGCTGAAGACCAGGTGCAGGAGGAAGGGGTTTAGATTTATGTATCATTGGGATCTCTTCTAGAGACGGAATGACCTGTACAAAAGGGGCAGGTTACACCTGAACCAGAGGGGGTTCAATATCCTTGCGGGCAGGGTTAGCTATAGTTGTTCATGAGGGTTTAAACTAAATTGGCAGGGGGATGGGAAGTGGAGTGATAGTTCTGAAGATGAGGTGGCTGGATGAGATAGTAATATGATCAAATTCACCCTGAAATTTTGAGTAGGAGAAGCTAAAGTCAGATGTATCAGCATTACAGTGGAGTAAAGGGAATTAAAGAGGCACGAGAGAGGAGATGGTCTGAATTGATTGGAAAAGAACACTGGCAGGGATGCTGACAGAGCAGTAATAGCTTGAATTTCTGGAAGCAACTCGGAAGGCACAGGATATATACATCCCAAAGAAGAATAAGTATGACACAACCGTGGACCAACAAGGGAAGTCAAAGCTAACATAAAAGCCAGAGAGCAAAATAGAGCAAAATTTAGTGGAAAGTTAGAGGATTGGGACACTTTTAAAAAAACAACAAGGTGACTAAAAACATAATTAAGAAGGTAAAGATAGAATACAAAAGTAAGCTAGCCAATGATATTAAAGAGGATACCAAAAGTTTCTTCACATACATGAAGTATAAAAGAGAGGTGGGTGGACATCAGACTGCTGAAATACAATGCTGGAGAGTTGGTAATGGAGGACAAGGAAATGGCAGATGAATTGAAAAACTATTTTGCATCAGTCTTCACTGTGGAAGACACTAACTGTATGATGGACACTCTAGGTTTCAGGGAACATGAAGTGTGTGAAGTTACCATTTCTAGAGAGAAGGTTCTTGGGAAACTGAAAGGTCTGAAAGTAGATAAATTACCTGGACCAGATGGGCTCTGAAAGAAATGGCTGAAGAGATTGTGGAGATGTTAGTGATGATCTTTCAAGAATCACTAGATTCTGGAATGGTTCTGGAAATTGGAAAATTGCAAATGTCACTCCACTCTTCAAGAAGGGAGAAAGATAGAAGAAAGGAAATTATAAGCCAGTTAGTCTTACCGCAGTGGTTGGGAAGATGATGGAGTTGATTAGTAAAGATGAGGTCTCAGGATTCTTGAAGGCACATGATAAACTAGACCATAGTCAACACAGTTTCCACAAGGGAAAATTTTGCCTGTCACATCTGTTGGAATTCTATGAAGAATTAACAAGCAGGATAGACAAAGGAGAATCGATTGACTTACTTGGATTTTCAGAAGGCCTTTGAGAAGGTGCCACACATGAGGCTTCTTAACAAGTTACAAGCCCATGCTATTACAGGAAAGATTCCAGAATTGATAAAGCAGTGGCTGATTGGCAGGAGGTAAAGATTGGGAATGAAGGGAGCCTTTTCTGGATGGCTACCAGTGCCTAATGGTGTTCCACAGAGATCTGTGTTGGGAGGTCTCTCCTAGAGTATTGTAAGCAGTTTGGGCCCCTTATCTTAGAAAGGATGTGCTGAAACTGGAGAGGGTTCATAGGAGGTTCACAAAAATAATTCCAGGATTGAACAGATTGTCATATGAAGAGCATTTGATGGCTCAGGGCCTGTATTCACTCGAATTCAGAAGAATGAGGGGTGACCTAATTGAAGCTATCGAACGGTGAAAGGCCTTGATGGAGTGGTTGTGGAGAGGATGTTTGCTATGGTGGGAGAGTCTACAGCCACAGAATGGAGGGGCATCCTTCTAGAATGCAGATGAGAAAGGAACTTCTTCAGCCAGAGAGAGGTGAATCTATGGAATTCTTTGCCACAGCAGCCTGTGGAGGCCAAATCTTTATGTATATTTAAGGCAGAGGTCAATAGATTCTTGATTGGTCTTGGCATGAAGGAATATGGGGAGAAAGCTGGAGATTGGGAGGAAAAATGGATCAGTCATGATGAAATGGCAGGGCAGACTCAATGGGACAACTGTCTTAATTCTGCTGCTATATCTTACGTTCTTAGGGAAAGGAGTTTAAATTCTATCTTGAAACCAATTTGACCAACTAAGTTTGGACCAGAAAAAAAACTGTGAAAATTAGATGATGTCCTTTAGGGCAGTGTGTTACATCCCTACTCAGTCTGCTCTGCATGTGACTGGTGTCCCACATGATGCATTTAATTCCTAAACCCTTCTTTTAATGTATTTATTTATTGGGATACAGTTTGGAATAGGCCCTTCTGGCCCTTTGAGCTGTGCCAACCAGCAACCCCCAATTTAATCCTGGCCTAATCAAGGGACAATTTACCATGAATAATTAACCTACCAACTGGTAGATCTTTGGAATGTGGGAGGAAACCGGAGAACCGGGTGGAAACCTACTGAGTTACGGGGAGGATGTACAATACTATGTAAAAGTCTTAGGCATTTACAGTATACATAGCTAGGGTGCCTAAAGCTTTTGCACAGTACTGTCGTAATTTTATGTATTGCTCTGTACTACTGCCGTAAAAAAAAACAAATTTCATGGCACATGTGAGTGATGTTAAGCCTGATTCTGACATCGGAGTGGGAAGGGAGCAGGGAGAGGTGAATCATGATTAAGAAAAGTGGAAGGAAGAAGGATGGGAGCAGAAGCACATTCTGTAATAATCAATAAACCAATAGTTTGGAATCAAATCACCTTGCCTGGTGTCTCGGGGCTGGGTGTGTCTATACCCACACCATCTCCTGCCCCGACACTCCTTCTCTACCAACCATTCCACACCTCTCCTGTGGTGCTCCACCCTCACATTCCCTACATTCTTTGCTCTCGCCGGATTTACAAACTCGCTTTCCTCTCCACGTTGACAAATACAGTGCTGTTGAAAAGTCTTAGGCACCCTAGCTATATATATGTGCATAAGACTCTTGCACAGTGCTGTACAAACTCCTTACAGAGACCAGCAGGAAATAAACCCTGGTAGTTGGTGATATAAAGTGTGCTAACCACTACACCACCCTTCTGACATCTATCAAGCTCCAGAGTGGTAGACAAACACTCTAAAGTTCATAGTTATGAAATAAATTGAATGAACATGTTATTGACAAGAACTGTAGTGTCATGTCAAGC
Organism: Mobula hypostoma; assembly: GCF_963921235.1. Classification (NCBI taxonomy): domain Eukaryota; kingdom Metazoa; phylum Chordata; class Chondrichthyes; order Myliobatiformes; family Myliobatidae; genus Mobula; species Mobula hypostoma. Next base: position 30,163,362 of record NC_086108.1, on the reverse strand, counting down.
CAAGTCACCCATCGTATTAGCAGAGTGATCTTCCTGTACCAATACTGCTGTCCTTCCTTTACTGTTGAATTATTAATGTCCTTTAACTTTCATCATGAAATGAAAAGAACAGGAGACAAGATTAGAGCACTACTCACTCTACAAACAAGAGAAAAGCTGCAGGTGCTGTCAATCCAAGCAACACACACAAAATGTTGGAGGAACTCAGCAGGCCAGGCGGTATCTATGGAAAAGAGTAAACAGTTGATGTTTTGGGCCCTTAATCAAAATTGGAGAAAAAGGATGGGAAGTCAGAGTAAGAAGGTGGGGGGAGAGGTGGGAGAAAGACAAGGTTGTAGGTGATAGGTGAAACTGGAAGTGGGATGGAGGTGTGGTAAAGACCTGGGAAGTTGATAAGTGAAAGAGATGAAGTGCTGGAGAAGGGGGAATCTGATAGGAGAGGACAGAAGGCTATGGAAGAAAGGGAAGGGGGAGGAGCACCAGAGGGAGATGATGGGCAGGTAAGGAGGAAAGGTGAGAGAGGGTGATGGGAATTGGGAACGGTAAGGGGTGCCATTACAGGAAGTTTGAGAAATTGATGTTCATGCCACTATGCCACACTTCACCTGTGAGTCTGTTGGGGTCATCTAATATATCCTGAGCTCATGCTGTGGCCTCCTGCGTATCGTTGAGACCCAACGTAGATTGGAAGACCGCTTCGCCGAGTACCTATGTTCTGTCTGCCAGAAAAAGTGGGATCTCCCATTTTAATTCCACTTCCTATTCCCACTCCGATGTGTCCATCCTCCTCTACTGTTGTGATGAGGCCACACTCAGGTTGGAGGAGCAACACCTTATATTCAGTCTGGCTAGCCTCCTACCTGAGGGCATGAACATTGACTTCTCAAACTTCTGTTAATGACCCTCCCCCCCTCAGCATTCCCCATTCCCTTTTCTCTCTCTCACCTTATCTACTTCGCTGCCTATCACCTCCTTCTGGTGCTGCTCTTCCTTCTCTTTCTTCCGTGGCCCTCTGTCCTCTCCTATCAGATTTTCTCTTCTCTCGCCTTTTATCTCTTTCACCACTTGACTTTCTAGCTCTTTACTTTACCCCCCCCCGCCCATGGTTTCACCTATCACCTATTACATTGTATTTCTTCCTCTGCCCCACCACATTCTTACACAGACTTCCCATCTTTTTTTCTCCAGTTCTGATGAAGTGTCTTGGCCTGAGACATCAACTACTCACACCACTTGGTTTATGACAGATTTTATATAACTGGTGTTGCTCCAAGGAAGCTTTATTTCCCAAAGATGCAAAGAAGTGTCAAGGGGACAGAGAAGTTCCATAGAATTTGAGGAGATATTTCATTACCTAGAGGATTTTGCTCCACTTTCTTTAGGCCACACCTAGACTAGAGCAATGTTATCCAAATTAGCACTAACTTGAAACAAAATCACTTCGCACCAATACCACAAGTGTAGTGAAAATGCAATGACAAGTAACAAAGGAAGATGTTAGTGCTCACATCTGACAGCTGAATATGGAGAAAAGTAATACTCTTCAGCATGAAGAGCGCTTTTAAGTAAATAATAACTTACAAGATAATTATAAGTTAATTTAATGACTGGTTCAGATTCTTACAGACTCTAAAATTGATTTATTAACTTTCTGGTATGCAGCAAAACAAAGATATTATGACTGGAGGTGTAGGAAGACAGAAAAGGGGCTATTTAGTGTTATCCCTTAATTTGCAGTTATGTCGACACTATAGTATACAATACAATATACTTATTTAGAAAAAGATTTGTATTTGCACAGTGCACATCATGATCTCAGAATATTCTCTAATAATTTAGAACCAACTAAATACTTTCAAGTGTAGAGAAGCTGTGCACTAGTAACTCTCTGCAGGCAAGACTAGATCAACTGGAAAAGCTGCTTCTTAAACATGTTGGCCAAGATTTAACTATTTCAGAGCATATTGGAGAGATCTCTCTGGCTGCTACTGTGCGATCGAGAATCTCCGGAGGGAAGGCCCCAAATCCTCGGCTTTGCCTGCTGCTGGCGGCCGGGGCTGGAGTCAAAGCGCTTGGCAGAGATGGTGCTCGGTGCTCGGTGTCGGAAGGCTGATCAGAGGCTCGAAGTTTTCGGATGGACTCAAGAGTCGGCTGTGGTCGGGTCCTTCCAGGGTGCTGCATCGGCAAGTTTGCGGCGCTGGAGGTTCATGGCAGAAAGAGAGTTTCTCTTCCTTCTTCCATTTGCGTGAGATGATGGGACCTTCGAAAGACCTTCAGACTTTTTTTTTACCGTGCCCATGGTCTGTTCTTTATCAAATTATGGTATTGCCTTGCACTGTTGTAACTATATGTTATAATTATGTGGTTTTTGTCAGTTTTTTTAGTCTTGGTTTGTCTTGTGTTTCCGTGATATCATTCTGGAGGAACATTGTATCATTTCTCAATGCATGCATTACTAAATGACAATAAAAGAGGACTGCGTGTCCTCATAATCTAATCTAAATCTAAAATAAATGTTCGATCGCTGTGATGTTTGGCACACTGTTACCTGTGCATCTTTGATTATTTTTTGATAACTCTTTGATTATTTCAGTGTTAGGTAGTTTTATAACTTTCCCTCTTTCCCTCTGCAGGAAATCTCTCTCTCTCTCTCTCTCTCTCTCTCCTTTACACACTGAACTGTTTTGATTGGATGCAATGTGCAAAGGGAGATGGAATTTAATCTGGATATGTGTGTGGTTTTGCAGTTTAGAAGGACTAATAACAGAAGGACATACACAAGGGTCCTAGGAACACAGGGGCTTTGGTGTCAGTCAGCAATAAATACTCTGCTGGAGGAACTCAGCCTCTCTGTACATGAGGACACAGTGGAGATTACATTCCTGCTTTCTTGTCAAAAACAATTGCCTGATTGAATTGAGCCTCCAACATATTCTGTCGTTCCCTCTTGGCATCCCTGATAGCTTCACAGAGAACTCATTCGACCTTCTCATACAGTTTGGGATCTTCCTTCCTGATAGCCCTAGATCTGGACTTGAGCAAAGAATGGATCTCCCCACTTACCTATTCCTGGTTAGGATAGGGTCTATCCCTACAGTACACAGTCATCAAAAAATTTCCCAGTGGAACTCGAGACAACTAGTGTTATACTCATTCAACCTGGATGAAGTAGTTATGAACATGTTCTCTCAGTCCTGGGGCTGAGCCTCACCCTCATCGAACCTCTGCTGTGTTATTGTCTGCGCTGGTGACTTGTGCTTCCGTCCTTGTCTGTAAGTCGTCAGGTTGTGATCCGACCGACCAAAATGAGAGTGAGGGATGGAGTGGTGGGCATACTTGGTAGTGGTGTAGCAATAGCTTGGAGTGTTAACCCTCCACACAGGGCAGGAGACAAGTCGATGGCTCTAGCGGAGCAACAACCCGAGGGTCTAATGCCCTTGGGGCGCCAAAAGAACACAAAAACTGAACACTGGGGGGGGGGGGATCTCAAATGTAAGTAACACTCTGCAGTGTCTCTGTGGGCTGAGAAAAATAGTGATCAAGCCAGGGCATTTACAGGGCTTATATAAAACAGCTGATATGTTCTTGATTAATAAGGGTGTCAAAAGTTATGGGGAGCAGGCAGGAGAATGGGGTCGGGAAGAATAATAAATCAGTCATGATGGAATGGTGGAGGGGCTCACTGTGTGAAAAGCCCTAATTCTGCTCCCTGTACGCTGGCCCTTTAAATAGAATAGTCTCAGGGGAATATGCTCAGTAAAACCCAATTGAGTAAATAAGAATCCTTGTGTTTCAAACCTGAGCGCTTAAATTTCTTGTTGCAGGAAGACGTTATCTCTATTTTTTACATCATCTGCGGAAGTCATACGATGGAAAAATGTGGTAGGCATCAGAATTCTTGGCCAAGTGCTGCCTTTGAATTTTCCATAAATGTATGCCAAATTACTTCCAGTTACTACTACTACTACGTCGACTCAGGCCTAGGGGGCTGGCGTCGGGCAAGTAAGTTTCAGTTACATTAAGCAAATTTCAATTGCATCACCTGTGGTTTTCTTTAGTTGAATTCGTCACTTGGGGCATGTTTACTTTCTGTGATGCCGGGAGGCATATTGAATTAGGCAACTCTCGGACTTTGACCCAGAACTGTTAACCCTGTTTCTCTTCTTAACTGCTGAGCATTTTCTGCATTTCCTGTTTCGTTTTTTAAATTTTAGATTTCAAACATCTGCAAATTTTTGATTTTCAAGAAATATCCTATCCTGCTTTCTCTTCTTTAAGACAGTCTCTAATCAACCACAATATAGGAGCCTAGGATTCCTGCATGCTAATTCAGTTAAGCAGTTCAGTCCCAGTCTTTCGAATGGAAATCACCCTCATATAAAGCAACACTTTGGCACATGCACATCGGCACCAAGGAACAACACCGCCACCCTGAGGAAGAGAGGCGACATTACATTGTCTCGCAGAATGCAACGAATTAAAGGCACATCCTCAAAAGAGCAAATACTACCTTTTTTGTGGAACATTTTGCAGAGTAGCAAAACTTGGAACTTCGTTAGTTCCAATAACAAACGGTCAAACCAATATATTTCTTATTTTTATTGCCGTTTTTAGAGACTAACATTTTCACAAACGTGCTATTGGCAGGCTACAATTATTTGTCTGTCTCCGTGCTGACATAAAATATAGTCAAATATTTACCCTAAGTGACAATATTTAGTGTGGACAAAAGCAAGCTGAGGAAGACTAGGATTAGGAAGTTCATGTGATGTAAAGCAAATATACCTTTCTGTAATTCAATTTTGATGGAGTGATGCTGAGTAACTGTAGAGAGAAAATTGAGTTCATCTTTCTGGGCACTGAGCTTACATCAGAAGAATGGAAGTATATTGATATATTACCAAGTCAGGCTGGTGAATAACTGAAGGGGAACTTAGAGGTAACAGTACTTCCATCTGCCTGCTGCCCTTGAAACCCTGGGCAGTAAATGTCATGGGACTGGAAGGAACATTGGTGAATTCCGAGAGCTCATTATAGATGGCACATGTGGATGCCAACTGTGCCCTTGCTGGAAGGAATAAATATTTACAGTGTAGGATGAGGTGGCAATCAAATAGAGTAATCTATCAGCGATCAATAAACTTTTAGATATTATGGAATCAAGGAAAATTGAAATAATGTTGGGAAGTGGAGCTGAGATAAAAAGATGTCTTGGTAGTATTGAATGGAAAACAGACACAGAGGGCTGAAGAGTCTATTTCTGTATCTATTTCTTATAGAATGATAGGGTCACACAGCATGCAATGTGAGCCTTTGGTCCAGTGTGTCTGTGCACCTGCGAAAGGCCGCTTTATACTAGTCCTTTTCTCCAGCTTGACCCATGGTTCAAGGGTTCATCTGCATACTTCTTAAACGTTCTAATACTACTTGTCTCTGGCATCCCCTCAAATGAAGAGTTACAGCTTTCTGAGAGAAATAAATTTCTTCCTTAATCCCTTCTAAATCTCTTGCCCCTTATTCTAAACCAGCATCATCTTCTATACTTAGAAATAATCTTTCTCACCACCTGCACTATGCATGGCCTCTCAATTTTGCATCTCACATCAGGTCTTACCTCCGCCTTCTCCACCCTAGGGAAAACACAGAGACATAATGGTATACAGCACAGAAATGAGCCCTTCAGCCCAACTTGACTATGCTAAACATGCTGCCTATCTGCACCAGTCCCTTTTGTCCACACTAAGCCCAGAACCACCTTCTTTTCAAGCATCTGTCTAAATGCCATTTCAATATTGTAATTGTATCTACCACTCCCCCTGGCCACTCAAGGGAAACCTTGCCCTCAGATCTCCTTTAAAAATTTTACACCTGTCCCCTTTAATTTCAGACTCACCCATTCTAGGAAAAGAATGTTTACCCAATCTACACCTCTTCTAATTTAGTAAACCTCTATAAGGTCACCCCCTCAGCCTCCTCAGCAAATCCAGCTCATTTTTTCTTAAAAATCCTTTTAAGGAAAGCTCTCCATTCCACTCAATCTCCTGGTCAATCTTTTCTGCACTCTTTCTATTGCTACCGCATCCTTCCTTTTGTTGGTGACCTGAATGGTATGCAATATCCCAAGTGCAGCCTGGCCGATGTTTTGTACAGCTGCAACATGACAGCCCAACGTACCATACATAATGCTTTGCCCTGTGAAGGCAAGCACGTCAAAAGCACTGCTACCTTATCCACCGCAGTCACCATCTCCAGGGGGCTATGAACTTGTGCCCCAACACCACTCTGTACATCAGTACTCCTGAAGTCTCTAATTCTCCGCCTTCTCCTGCACACGTCCTGTCTGCATTTGACATTATCTCATACATGCCTGGATTAAATTCAATATCTCACCGCTCCACCCAACTTCATCAAGTGGACAAGAGTCAAGGACTAATCTGTGGATCTGAATGAATATACCACGGTTGTCACGGACTTTATTAAACAGTTGGATACGAGTGTGGCTCCACAAAATCATCCAGAAGCCCTGGATGAACCATGAGGTCCGCAATCTGCTGAGGGCCAGGTTAGAGGCATTCAAGCCTAGTGACCAAGAAAGTTACAAGAGGTCCAGGAACGGTTTCTGGAAAGTCATCTGATGGGTGAAGTGGCAATTCCAGAATAACGATCAACAAAAGATGCTCAGCAATTGTGGTAGGGCTTGAATACCGACACCTGTTATAAAGTTAAATCAAGCAATATAGACAACAACAGAGTTATTAAGTATGCAACAAGAAAACAAATCTCAGGGTTATATTTGGTGACATGTATGTACTTTGATAATATATTTACTTTGAACTTTGAACTGCTTCATTCTGCTTCACTCGTCCAGTATTTTTTGGGGTCAGTGTACTTACTAGCCAGTTCACCTACATTTTCATTCAAGTATTTATATGGTCTAAGCACCGATACCTGCGGTGCATCACTGGGTACAGACTTCCAGTTAGAAACAACACCCGTCCATCATTTTCCTCTGCCTCTTGTCACCAAGAAAATTTTGGTTCCTTAATCCTTGGCTGGGAGTCGTTTGTAGCTGGATCGTTGAAAGTTTAATCTACATTTTATGTCTGCCCAGACATCGTTTTGGCTGTTTTATCTTTTCCTTTAGGATTTGTAAGAGTTTAACACTAGTCGTAACATATTATTTGGTTGGATCTATCTTTTTCGAATGATCAATTTTTATTAGATGAATTTAAGATGGCCGCTGTTAACTATGTTTTAACCTCTGTTAGACATAAAATCAAAATATTTGGAATTTGTTTATATCTTCATGTATGTGTTGTTGTGTCTTTAGTCAGTGGTGGTGTTAGCGTATAACTTTTAAAGAGGAGTTTGTCTTGGAGACAGGGGTTAAGTGATTATAGTTTAGCATGATGTCCGCCTATTGGATGGTTTTCGGGCTTTGGGGGGAAGGAGGTGGGGCTATTAGTTTAGGCTTTTCTGACTGGGCAGTCCTGAGAGGTTTTCCTGTCAATCATGTTTTTCTCCTCTCTGATCGAATCCATAATTTGTTCTTTCCTGTGGGTTTGATCTGTGCCATCGCACTAACTTATTTTATAAAATCTTAAGTTAAAGCCTTATTATGGATGTTAATAAAATTAATATAATCTCTTGGAACCTGAATGGCTAGAACCAACCTATTAAGCATAGAAAGATCTTTAAAACACTCCAAGCTGATTTTATTTTTGTGCAAAAGACCCATGTCCGTAGGGAGGATGAAAACTGTTCTTTTAAATTTTGGACGGGCTCTGTTTCACTCTTCATTAGTAACTAAAATTAGAGGGTATCTATTTTTATTAATTTTAAATTCCCTTTTGTACATTTTAGTACTGTCACTGATTCAATTGGAAGATACTTAGTTGTTACTGGTTTGTTATGTGGTCAAAAGATGGCTTTGGTGTGTGTGTGTAGGCACCTAATGTAGATAGCTCTGAATTTTTAAGAGCTTATTTTCTGTGTTGCCAAATTTAAATGAATATAAGTTGATCATGGGCAGTGACTTTAACTGTTGTCTCAATCCTTCGATTGATATGTCATCAACCAATCCATGGCTTCCTAATAAGGCTGCAACCTGTATTAATTCTTTTTTACTAGAATACGGTTTGGTTGATATTTGGAGATTTCTTCATCCTAAAGATAAGGATTTTTCTTTTTTTTTCACATGTACATTACAAATATTCAAGAATTGATTATTTTTTGTTGGATACGCGATTGGTGCCGTTTGTTGCTGACTGTGCGTATGAAGCTATTGCATTGTTGGATCATGCACCCACAAAACTAATACTGAAGTTCCCTGATAATATGTGGAATGCATCTCAGTGGAGATTTAATGCTACACTGCTGCATGATTCAGCATTTGTAAGTTTTATTAAAGAGCAAATTTCTTTATTTTTTGAATTAAATACAATTGAGGGTATGTCATATTTGGTTATTTGGGATGCGATGAAATCTTTTCTTAGGGGACAGATAATCTCATATTCAGTAGCTCTTGAAGGAAAACTAAAGCGGAACTTTTAGTGATTACTAACAGGATTAAAGAAATAGATAAAGTTTATTCAGTAACACCTAGTGAAGATCTATATAATGTAAGGGTGGAACTTCAAACACAGCATGATCTGCTTTTGACTTTTCCCATTGAGACGCAACTTTTGAAATTTAAAAGTCAATTTTATATACATGGGGATAAGTCAGGTAAACTGTTGGCTGGTCAACTTAAAGCAACTATGCTAGAAGGCAGATTTTGAAAATATAAAGAACTGAAATGTCAGATTGTCAGGAAATTAATAGGGTATTTCTGGATTTTTACTCTAACCTTTATAAATCAGATGTTCCAGACAATACTACTTTTATGAATAGATTCTTGCAAAGATTGAATGATATTAATACATTAGATGTGCCTATTAAATGAGAGGAAATAGCAAGGGCTACATCCTCTTTTCAATCAGGGTAAAGCTCTGGGGCCGGATGGATTTACAGTAGAATTTTTCAAGACTTTTACTGAAATACTTGCACCTCATTTATGTCAAATTTTCACTGATTCTATATCCTCTGGGACCCTTCAGAAAACTTTCTGTGAGGCATCAGTTTCATTATTTCCCAAAAAAGATTTAACTGAATGTGCCTCTTACAGACCAATTTCCTTATTAAATGTGGATTCTAAAATTCTTTCTAAGATTTTAGCTAGCAGGCTCGAGAATATTTTACCTAAGGTTATTTTTAAGGATCAAACTGGATTTATTAAGAATAGATATTCATATTTTAATATTCGGAGATCATTGAACATTATTTATTCCTATCCATCTAAAGAATCCGAATGTGTTGTTTCTCTTGATGCAAAGAAAGCCTTTTTTAGGATAGAGTGGTCTTATTTATTCAAGGTTTTAGAAAGATTTAAGTTTGGTCCAGGTTTTATTTCTTGGATTAAGCTGATCTATCAAGCTCCTATGGCGGCAGTTATAACTAACAATCAAAGATCTCCTTATTTTAGGCTATACAGAGGTACCTGTCAGGGTTGTCCTCTTAGTCTGCTGTTATTTAATCTGGCTTTAGAACCTCTTGCTGTTGCTCTTCGGGACCCCAACAATGTTCAAGGTATTAAGAGAGGAGATAAAGTGCAAAAGGTTTCGTTGTATGCAGATGACTCGTCAGTTTATATTTCAGATCCTAAGAAATCTATTCCTTCTATGTTAACTATATTTTCTGAATTTAGTGGTTTTACTGGATATAAATTAAATTTGCACAAAAGTGAGCTATTTCCTATTAATAAATACTTGGATCAATATGACCAAATTCCTTTTAGCACTGCAAAAAATAACCTTACTTATCTTGGTATTAAAATTAACTTTCTTCCATTAATTAAGTACACGCAACAAATACGTTCTAAATGGTCTCCTATGACATTATCATTAATTGGTCGAATTAATGATATTAAAATGATAGTGCTACCGAAGTTCTTATATGTATTTCAAGCAATCCCTTCCTTTGTTCTTAAACTGTTTTTGATAGAATGGACTCTAAAATTTTTAACTTATATTTGGAATAATAAAAATCCTAGATTGAGTAAACCTCTATTGCAGAAATTAAAAAAGCATGGTGGTATGGCTTTGCCAAATTTTAGAATGTATTACTGGGCAATTAATATTTTGATATATTTCATTTTGGATGCATTATTCAGACATACATGACTGTCCTTTATGGGTGGATTTGGAGAAAAACTCAGTGAAGGGGTATTCTTTAACCTCTTTACTGGGAGCTCCTCTTCCTTTTTTGCTTTCTAAGATAGGTAGTCGAGACCTCAATCCCATTATTAAACATACATTAAGAATTTGGTTTCAGTTTCATAGATTTTTTGAGTTTAATAACTTTGTTCTTTCTGGTAAAATCCATCTTGACTATTTTTTTAAGCCATCACTTTCCGATCAGACCTTTTCAATTTGGAAAACCAAAGGAATAATAACTTTTTTAGATTTGTTTATGGGGGATTGTTTAATGTCTTTCACTCAGTTAGTGGACAAATATGACTTATCTAATGCACACTTTTTTAGAAAATTACAAATTAGGAATTTTTTATGTAGTTTACTTCTAAATTTTCCCTCTGCTTATCCACCCAATATGATAGATACTCTTTTTCAGGTTAAACCATTTCAAAAAGGACTGATAGCTATCGTTTATAAATGGTTATTGAATTTGCGAAAGGTATCTAACGATAAAATTAAAGGTGAGTGGGAATTGAAATTTCAAGAGCCACTTTCAGATAATCAATGGGATAAAATTTTTCATTTGGTAAATACTTCATCTGTTTGTGCCCGTCATTCCTTGATACAGTTCAAGGTAGTACATCGGGCACATATGTCAAACGATAAATTAGCCCGTATTTTTCCCAATATTAATCCTATTTGCGACAGATGTAATATTGAGGTAACACACATCAAAGTTGCTGGTGAACGCAGCAGGCCAGGCAGCATCTCTAGGAAGAGGTACAGTCGACGTTTCAGGCCGAGATTCTTCGTCAGGACTAACTGAAGGAAGAGTGAGTAAGGGATTTGAAAGTGGGAGGGGGAGGGGGAGATCCAAAATGATAGGAGAAGACAGGAGGGGGAGGGATGGAGCCAAGAGCTGGACAGGTGATTGGCAAAGGGGATACGAGAGGATCATGGGAGAGGAGGTCCAGGGAGAAAGAAAAGGGGGGGGAACCCAGAGGATGGGCAAGGGGTATAGTCAGAGGGACAGAGGGAGAAAAAGGAGAGTGAGAGAAGGAATGTGTGTATAAAAATAAATAACAGATGGGGTACAAGGGGGAGGTGGGGCATTAGTGGAAGTTAGAGGAATCGATGTTCATGCCATCAGGTTGGAGGCTACCCAAACGGAATATAAGGTGTTGTTCCTCCAACCTGAGTGTGGCTTCATCTTTACAGTAGAGGAGGCCGTGGATAGACATGTCAGAATGGGAATGGGATGTGGAATTAAAATGTGTGGCCACTGGAAGATCCTGCTTTCTCTGGCGGACAGAGCGTAGGTTTTCAGCAAAGTGGTCTCCCAGTCTGCGTTGGGTCTCGCCAATATATAGAAGGCCACATCGGGAGCACCGGACGCAGTATATTACCCCAGCCGACTCACAGGTGAAGTGTCGCCTCACCTGGAAGGACTGTTTGGGGCCCTGAATGGTGGTAAGGGAGAAAGTGTAAGGGCATGTGTAGCACTTGTTCCGCTTACAAGGATAAGTGCCAGGAGGGAGATCAGTGGGGAGGGATGGGGGAGACGAATGGACAAGGGAGTCGCGCAGGGAGCGATCCCTGCGCAAAACAGAGGGGGAGGAAGGAAAGATGTGCTTAGTGGTGGGATCCCGTTGGAGGTGGCGGAAGTTACGGAAAATAATATGTTGGACCCGGAGGCTGGTGGGGGGGGGGGTAGATGAGGACCAGGGGAACCCTATTCCTAGTGGGGTGGCGGGAGGATGGAGTGAGTGCAGATGTACGTGAAATGGGGGAGATGCGTTTGAGAGCAGAGTTGATAGTGGAGGAAGGGAAGCCCCTTTCTTTAATAAAGGAGGACATCTCCCTCGTCCTGGAATGAAAAGCCTTATCCTGAGAGCGGTGGCTACTTTAACTCATATGTTTTGGTCTTGTATCAAGATAGATAATTTTTGGAAAGATGTCTTTAAAACTTTATCAAAAGTCTTGAATTTGGACCTACAACCGAATTTATTTACAGCAATTTTTGGGATCATTCCACCGGAAGCAGGATATATTCCTGATTCCACTCAATGGATGATAGCTTTTACAACTTTATTGGCTAGGAGAGCCATTTTGCTTAAATGGAAGGATTCTAATCCACTTACTGTTTTTTATTGGCTTTCCTCCATTATGTCCTGTCTAAGTTTAGAGACAATAAGAAGTCGGACATTTGATACATCCTTTAAATTTGAAGAAACCTGGCGACCTTTTATTCAATATTTTCATATGGTTTGATGTATTGCTCTTCCAGTTACTTTCTCAAAACTTTGGATTTGATCACAAAGTTTCTCTTTCTTCTTGCTTTAATTCTCAGTATGGGCTGCCCATTCCCTTTTTTTTTATTTCTTTTCTGTTTTGTTATTTTTTTTGTTTTTTTTTATGGAGAATAGTGTGTTTTATATATATATATAAATTATAAAAGTTTCTTTATCTTTTTTCTTTTCATGAAATGATAAAAGGAGAATTGATTATCTTATTTTTTGTTATACGCTATTAGATTAATACTATGTATGATCTTGATAAAGTTTATTTTTTGATTTCTTAATATGGTTGCTAAACTTTCTTTTTAACTGCGTCATTTCTTTCTTTTCCCAGGGGATTCTGGGTGGTTACTTCCTTATTGTCATTTTACGTATTTCCTGTGTGGCCTTAAATTTTGTAGTTTTTTTAATATTTTATTTTGTTTTGCTTTTTATAACTAGTTTATGTTAATAATCTTATTTTTTCTTGTTGTTGTTTTGTTTATTCATGGGTTTGGGGTTTATTGTGGTTTTTTTTTTAATATATATTTTCTGGCTTTTGTTCTGTTGTGTGTGTATTTTAATTGTGTTACCTTTTTTTTACTTTGTTACTGTTTTACAATTAGCTGATCTTTTTCATATTTATACCTTTTTTGTAGGGAGCGTATACCGGAAGTCATGGGGGTAGTTTTAGCGCTTGCTTCTTTCGGGCGGGTCTGCTTTAGATTTTGCCTTGGGGTCTTGGGGTGGGGGGTGGTGGGAGGGGCTTCACGTTTTAGTTTTTTTCTCTTTGGGCTATATACATTATTGAAGTACTGGTTGCGTCCTTTTTCCCGGTATCTTTTGTATGTTCTGTTTCCTCTCCGGGTTCGTGGGTCGAGCCTATCGTCAATCCTCCTCGCTGTGGGTTGACTTTAGGATTTATGGAGTCTATTATTAATTTTGTCTCCTGGAATACTAACGGTCTTAATCATCCTATTAAAAGGAAAAAAGTTTTTAAAGTGTTCCGGAGACTTAAAGCACCAATTTTATTTTTACAAGAGACCCATGTACGGAGGGGGGACAGACTACGTTTTTTTAAATTCTGGAAGGGACAACAATTTCATTTGAACTCCAATGCTAAGATTCGAGGCGTCTCTATTTTTATAGATTCCTCAGTTACTTTTATACAACAGGATATTTTTTCTGATCCGAATGGTAGATTTTTATTGGTTAGTGGTTTACTATTTAATAAAAAAGTAGTTTTGGTTAATGTTTATGCTCCTAATATGGACTGTCCGGAATTTTATAAATCATTATTTAATCAGTTTCCGAATTTGAACGAGTTTTCATTGATCTGGGGCGGAGATCTTAATACCTGTTTGTCTCCAGCTTTGGACCGTTCGGCTCCTTTACGGACCTTACCTAATAAATCTGCAACTTTGATTAACTCTTTCCTTTCTGATTCTGGGTCGACGGACATTTGACGTTTTCTGCATCCTCAGGAAAAAGACTTCTCTTTCTTTTCACATGTTCATCATTCCTATTCAAGAATTGATTTTTTTTATTGATTCTCGTCTTATTCCTTCAGTGATTAAATGTGATTATGATTCTATAACCATTTCGGATCATGTTCCACTTAAGCTTTCTATTAAAATTATGGCCAATATACAAAATAATAGACAATGGCATTTTAATTCGCTGTTGCTTCAGGACTCGGACTTTGTTAACTTTATGAATGAACAGATTGAGCTTTTTTTTACAATTAATCATACAGAGGATATTTCGGTTAACACTCTTTGGGACACTTTTAAAGCCTATATTCGTGGTCAGATTATCTCGTATTCTGCTGCTTTGAGGAAGAAGCAGAAGCAGGAGGAGATGGTAATTGTGGACAAGATTAAAGAAATTGATAAGAAATATGTTATGGCTCCTTCGGAGGAGTTATACAAACAAAGAACTGAACTTCAAATGGAACACAGTTTACTACTCTCGTCCTTGATTGTATACCAATTAAAGAAAACAAGAAGTGAATTTTATGTTCACAGTGATAAAATTGGCAAGCTGCTGGCTAATCAATTGTAGTCGAATTATGTTAAATCTCAAATCAATCAGATTTATAACCAAAATGATCGATTGATACTGGATCATGTGGGGATTAATCAAACCTTTTGTGATTTTTATTCTTCTTTATATCAATCAGAGTCTCCTCGAGATTCTAAATATATGAATGATTTTTTAGATAATTTAGACTTCCCTCAGATTTCACAGGATATGTCTTCTATATTAGATACTTCCATTACTATGGATGAGATTAAGAATGTTATTCTTTCTATGAATTTGGGGAAAGCTCCTGGCCCGGATGGGTTTACCGTTGAATTTTATAAATGTTTTGCTTCTTTATTGATCCCGTGGCTCTGTAGGGTTTTTGAGGCTTCTTTGAAACTTGGTAAACTTCCTGAATCTTTTAATAGAGCGTCAATTTCTTTAATATTAAAGAAGGATAAAGACCCTGCTCAATGTGCACCTTATAGACCAATATCTCTATTAAATGTTGATTCTAAAGTTTTTTCTAAGTTATTAGCAAATAGACTAGAAAAAGTACTTCCTTCTATTATTTCGGAAGACCAAACGGGTTTTATTAAAGGTCGTTACTCTTTTTATAACATTCGTACATTGTTAAATATCGTTTATACTCCTTCACAAAATGTTCCTGAGTGTGTTATTTCTTTAGACGCCGAGAAAGCTTTTGATATAGTAGAATGGCCTTATTTATTTAAGGTGCTTGAAATGTTTAATTTTAGCTTGAAATTTATATCCTGGATTAAACTGTTATATCATTCCCCTGTAGCCTCGGTCCGTACTAACTCTTTAAACTCACCTTTTTTTCCTCTTTTTCGAGGTACTCGACAAGGCTGTCCTCTTAGTCCCCTATTATTTGATACTGCATTAGAACCTCTTGCAATTGCCATTCGAGAATCTTCAAATATTACTGGGATAACTCGGGGATTAAAGTCCCATAAATTATCACTCTATGCTGATGATTTACTTTTATATATTTCTAATCCTGAGAAATCCATTCCTGCTGTTTTAGAGTTATTAGCACAATTTGGTTTTTTTTCAGGTTATAAATTAAATCTTAGTAAGAGTGAACTCTTTCCGATTAATAAACATCTTCCCTTATATTATAAATTTCCATTTAAATTGATTGATAACTATTTTTCTTATCTTGGGATTAAAATTACTTGTAAATATAAAGATTTATTTAAGATTAACTTTTTACCATTAATAGACCATATCACTCAACTTTCTTCTAAATGGTTTCCTTTATATTTAACTTTGATTGGTCGTATTAATGCAGTTAAGATGTTTTTTTTGCCAAAATTTTTATATGTGTTTCAGGCATTACCAATTTTTGTTCCAAAATCTTTCTTTGATAAAGTTGACTCTAAAATTTCTTCATTTATTTGGCAGAATAAAAATCCGAGACTGGGTAAAATACATTTACAGAAAGCTAAGAGAGATGGAGGTTTAGCATTACCTAACTTTAGATTCTATTATTGGGCAATTAATATTCGACATATGAAATTTTGGTTACTTGACCAGGATATACTATCTATTCCTAAATGGGTAGCATTGGAACTACAATCTGTTCAGGGCTATACACTTGGCTCTATTTTAGGTTCCTCTCTCCCTTTTGATTCGAAACGCCTTAAGCATGTGTCTAACCCGATAGTTAAATATGCTTTGCGTATTTGGTTTCAATTCAGAAAATTTTTTGATCTTAATCAATTCGGGTTAGCGATTCCTATTTTAGGTAACATATTTTTTCCTCCCTCTTTTACGGATCGCGCTTTTCAAATTTGGAAGACTAAGGGTATTTTACGGTTTTTGGATTTATTTTTAGATGGTTCCCTTATGTCTTTTGAACAATTATCTAATAAATATAACTTATCAAGAATACATTTTTTTAAGATATTTACAAGTTAGAAATTTCCTAAGTACTATACTTTCTTCCTTTCCAATGCTTCCTCCTACATATATTTTAGATTCGATAATTAACCTCAATCCATGTCAGAAAGGTGCATCGGCTATGATTTATAATATCATTATGAAACTTAGGAAAGCTCCATTTGATAAGATTAGGGTAGATTGGGAACAGGAATTGGGGCTTACCATTTCTGTGGATGATTGGGGGCAGATTTTACAATTAGTTAATACTTCCTCTATTTGTGCTAAACATTCCCTAATTCAATTTAAAGTTGTTCATAGAGCACATATGTCCAAAGATAAGTTAGCGCGTTTTTACTTGCATATTAATCCTTTTTGTGATAGATGTTCGGGGCAGATAGCCTCTTTAACTCATATGTTTTGGTCTTGCCCTACTTTGGAAACTTTTTGGAGAGACATTTTTAATATTATTTCTAAGGTATTAAATATAGATATCTCTCCTCACCCTATTACTGCTATCTTTGGACTACCTAAAATTTCTAGTAATCTTTCCCCTTCAGCCCATAGAATGATTGCATTTCTTACTTTAATGGCGAAAAGATGTATTTTACAACATTGGAAAGAGCTTAATGCTCCAACTACCTTTTTTTGGTTTTCTCAGACGATATTATGTTTGAATCTGGAGAAAATTAGAAGTAACCTTTATGATTCTTCATTTAAATTTGAACAGACTTGGGGATCTTTTATTCGATATTTTCATTTAATGTAATATATACCCTTCTTGTTTTTTTTTCACTGTTTTTAATGGAGGTCGGGATTGAGGACGTGATTTTAAGTTTAACTCTGTTTGGTTTCAAGTTAGCCCATTGCTTTGCTTTGCTTTTAGTTAGTTGCACGGTGGGTTTTTTTGGGTTTTTTTTTTCTTTTCTTCTATTGATATATATATAAAATTTAGTATACTATTATGTTATCTTGGTTTCTTATGTTTAAATTACATTGTTTGTAGTATTCTTTTTTGGTAATGATACCTTCTGTAATTTTATTATATTTTAACATTGTATTAATGTTTATATGGCTTACCTTTTTGTATACTTATTCAATAAAAAGATTTAAAAAGAAAGAAAAAGAAATGATAAAAGGAGAATTGATTATCTTATTTTTTGTTATACGCTATTAGATTAATACTATGTATGATCTTGATAATGTTTATTTTATCTTTTATATGTATTGTTATCGATATAGATATTTGAGATAATTCTCCTCTTGCTTGTATATATGTACTTTTTTAAATTAATAAAAAGATTGATAAAGAAAAGAAAATTTTGGTTCCAGTTTATCAACACATTTTTGGTCTTACACGACTTACCTCTTCCCTTCCCAAACACCATTTCCTGTATTTTAACACTAATAAAAAGAGAATAAGAATTCCAATATGCCCTCTCTTCCCCCTCCACAACTCAACAATCCCGCCCCACCACAAACATCCCCCTCCCCCAACTGTCATCCTTCATACCAGGCTTAATTTCTGGGCAATCTTGGACCATCCAGAGGTACCGACAACTCTGGCCTTCATCATTTCTCCTGCAATTACTTCCATTTCTTAACATTGATAAACACTTGACCAATTTTCTTCTAAAGTAGTTAACTAGCAAAGCATGACCTAACTTCATTGGATCTATTTAATTTTTTATTTCAATTCGGATACACGGCACGTGATTGGCCCTTTTGATCCAACAAGCCATGTCGCCCAGCAAACCACCTGTTTAACCTGAGCCTAATCACAAGACAATTTACTGTGACCAATAGACAAACTTGTCAGTACGTCTTCAGACTGTGGGAGGAAACCAGGGCACCTACTCATATGTGGGGACATAAATACAAAATTAGGAGACAGTCATTTAAAACTGAGATACATCAAAACCTTCACAAGACCATAAGATACAGGAGCAGAATTAGGCCATTTGGCTCATTGAGTCTGCTCTGCTATTTCATCATGGCTGGTCCATTTTTCCTCTCAGCCCCAATCTCCTGCCTTCTCTCCATAACCCTTTATGTCCTGACCAGTCAAGAATCTATCAACCTCTGCCTTATATATATATATATATATCAAGACTTGGCCTCGACAGCTGCCTGTGGCAAAGAATTGCACAGATTCTCCACTCGCTGCCTAAAAAAATTCCTCCTCGTCTCCATTGTAAAAGGACGCCCCTCTATTCTGAGGCTGTGTCCTCTGGTCTTAGACTCCTGCACCACAGGAAACATCCTTTTAACATCCACTCTATTAAGGCCTTTCACCATTCAATAGGTTTCAATGATGTCACCCCTCATTCTTCTGAATTCTAGTGAATACCCGCCCAGAGCCATCAGGTGCTCATCATATGATAAGCTTTTCAATCCTGGAATCATTTTCGTGAACCTCCTGTGAATCCTCTTTAGGTTCATCACATCCTCTCTATGATAAATGGCCCAAAACAGCTCACAATAGTCCACGTGAGGCCTCACCAGTGCTTTATAAAGTCTTAACATTTCGTCCTTGCTTTTATATTCTAGTCCTTTTGAAATGATTGTTAACATAGCATTTGCCTTCCTCACCACAGACTCAGCCTGCAAATTAACCTTTAGGGAATCCTTCACAAGGACTCCCAAGACATTCAGTGCCTCAGTTTTTTTGTATTTCCTCTCTATTTAGAAAATAGTCAACTCTTTCCTTTCTTCTACCAAAGCGCATGACCATACATTTGCCAACACTGTATTCCATCCGCCATTTCTTTGCCCATTCTCTTAATCTATCCAAGTCCTTCTGTAGCCTCTCTACTTCCTCAAAACAACCTGCTCTGCACATCTTCATATCGTCTGCAAACTTTGCAACAAAGCCATCAATTCCATCACCCAAATCATTGACATATAACAAAAAAAAGAGAATTGGCCCCAACACAGACATTGTGGAACACCACTAGTCACTGACAGCCAACTAAAAAGGGCTCCCTTTATTCTCACTCTTTGCCTCCTGCCAATCAGCCACCGCTTTATCTGTGCTAGAATCTTTCCTGTATTATCATAGGCTTGTAGCTTGTTAAGCAGCCTCATGTGTGGCACCTTGTCAAAGACCTTCTGAAAATCCAAGTAAACAACATCAACTGAGTCTCCTTTATCTATCCAGCTTGTTACTTCTTCAAAGGATTCCAACAAATTTGACAGGCAAGATTTCCCCTTGAGGAAGCCATGTTGACTATGGCCTATTTTATCATGTGCCTCCAAGTACCCCGAGACTTCATCCTTAATAATCAGCTTCAACATCTTCCCAACCACTAAGACTAACTGGCTTATAGTTTCTTTTCTTCTGCCTCTCTCCCTTCTTGAAGAGTGGAGTGACATCTTCAATTTTTGCAGTCTTCCAGAACCATTCCAAAATCTAGTGGTTCTTGAAAGATTATTACTAATGTCTCCATAATCTCTTCAGCCACCTCTTTCAGAACCCTGGGATATATACCATCTGGTCTGGGTGACTTATCTACCAATCAATTTCCCAAGAACCTTCTCTCTAGTTATGGCAACTTAACACATCATGACCCTTGACACTTGGAACTTCCACCATACTGCTAGTGTCTTCAACAGTGAAGACTGGTGCAAAATACTAGTTCAGTTCGTCCTCCATTTGTTGTCCCCCATTACTGCCTCTCCAGCATTGTTTCCCAGCAAATCTAAAAACAAGTAATTAAGGTTCCTCCATGAAACCTGAAGTCACTTTTGTTTATTTTCAACCCACCTCTGTGTGGCACAATTGACCCACTTCACCACACAATGTAGTGACTATTTATAATTAGTATTCCACAACTATAAGGAGATTCTGTTCTTTAACTTTACCCCCAATTTTTCCATTCTTTTTCTGAAGGTGCTAAATCAAGTTAAAATATACTTCCCAAGGACATTTTCCAATATTCGTCATCAAGTCAAATGTGGGAACCAGACTGTAGTTTTTTAATCTCTTCTCTGCAAACGTGGCTGACTTTCCCATCTGTACCGTTGCCTCGGCTAATTCAGCACAGGGTAGTAATTGACTTTGTTTGACATAGTGTCCGTCTACATGTTAACCATCCTGATAAAATCTGTCCTAATGTGGAGACACAAGGCAAAACAGATTAATTGAGCTGATGGAGATTTTTGAAGCATAAAGATAATCCCACAGAGTGTGATGTGTCATGGGGATTTAAACATATCCAAACATATAAATGTATTAAATCAGTGCCTGTGATTTTGTAGCCTATGCCTACAAAATCTGATGGATACAGCCCAGTCCATCACAAGATAAGACCCTCCCCACCATTGAACACATCTACAAGAAGAGAGGCCCCAAGAAAGCAGCATGCATCGTCAGGGACACCCACCATCCAGCCCATAGTCTCTTCTCGTTGCTGCCATCAGGAAGATGGTGCAGGAGCTTCAGGACCCACACCACCAGGTTCAGGAACAACTACCACCCTTCAAGCTTCAGGCTCCTAAACCGGAGTGGATAACCTCACTCACACTAACACTGAACTGATTCCACAACCTACAGACACACTTTCATGTTCTCGATGTTTGTTTGTTTGTTTGTATTTTCACAGTTAGTCTTCTTTTGCACACTGGACATTTGTCAGGATATTCTTGCAAGTGAAACAAGCGCTACACCTTCCCCTACATCTCCTCCCTCACTACCGTTTAGGTCCTTCCAGGTGAGGCGGCACTACACCTGTGAGTCTGTTGGGGTCATTTATTGTGTCCAGCAGTCCCGGCG
The DNA here is from genome assembly GCF_963921235.1 of Mobula hypostoma. Taxonomy (NCBI): domain Eukaryota; kingdom Metazoa; phylum Chordata; class Chondrichthyes; order Myliobatiformes; family Myliobatidae; genus Mobula; species Mobula hypostoma. The sequence continues at coordinate 30,142,150 of NC_086108.1, read as the reverse complement.
TGGCCGCCTGTATATCGGTGAGACCCGATATAGATTGGGAGATGGCTTTGCCGAACATCTATGCTCTGTCCAACAAAAAAGCAGGGATCTCCCAGTGACCACCCATTTTAATTCCACTTCCCATTCCCATTCCGATATGTCTATCCATGGCCTTCTCCACTGTCGTGATGAGACCACACACAGGATGGAGGAACAACACCTTATATTCCGTTTGGGTAGCCTCCAACCTGATGGCATGAGCACTGATTTCTTGAACTTCTGGTAATGACCATTCCACAACTCGTTTTCCCTCTCTCAACTTATCTCCTTGCCTGCCCATCACTTCCCTCTGGTACTCCACCCCTTTTCTTCTTTCCATGGCCTTCTGTCCTCTCCTAGCAGACTCCCCCTTCTCCAGCCCTGTATATCTTTCACCAATCAACTTCTCAGCTCTTCATTTCACTCCTCCCTCTCCCAGTTTCACCCATCACCTTGTGTTTCTCCCTACCCTCCCCCCACCCCCCACCTTTTCACTCTACTTCTCATCTTTTTTTCTCCAGTCCTGCTGAAGGGTGTCGGTCCAAAATGTCAACTGTTCTCTTTTCCATAGATGCTGCCTGGCCTTGGATTTCCAGCATTTGCAGATTTTCTCTTGTTTGTTACCGAATTCCCCTCTGCTTTATGTGTGGTTCGGTAAACTATGTTTAACAACAAACCACACAAACAAAATGTTGAAGGAACTCTGCAGGTCAGGCAGCATCTCCACAAATGAACAAACGGTCGATGCTTCAGGCTGAGATCCTGAAGGGTCTCGGCCCGAAACGTCGACAGTTTATTCATTTCTATAGATGCTGGCTGAATTGCTAAATTCCTCCAGCATTTTGTGGGTATTTCTCTGGATTTCCAGCATCTGCAGAATCACGTGTATTTAACACCAAACAATTTTTGGTCCATAAAATGATGTGTGTGTAGGTGGCTCACAAATACTGAAGCTCTTCAGAACAGTTTGAGATCATTGCAGACAGCAGTGTCTTTTCTTCCTTAGCCGTGTTCTTGCAATGGGTCTGATTGGGAGAAAGTCCCACCTGTAGGAAAAGTCCTGTGTGAAGCATTGCTGATATTCAGTGGGCATTGGGGTTGAATAATGAAATCTGATGTCCCTATGGCATAACAATGCACCACCTTTGTATGTTTGGCTAAGCTTCTTCTAGCACTGCTTCAATCTTGTAGAAATTTGGTTCAGTCAGTATCTGGGGTGATAGCTAGTCTCCACCTTTGCCGCTCATATACAGGTTCAGCAGAAGGAGATCCAGATACTCTTTCCTCTCCTAAATCTGGAGTAGCCATGTAACCTCCCTACCGCTTCCTTCACACCCCCTCCCCTCACTATTCTCCAGATGAGCAAGGTAGGCCAAAGAAGCTGGGGTTGGTTTTCTTTAGTGAAGCAAAGTCTAATGGGTTTGAAAGTTTAAATAGATGAACCGTCTGGATAGAATAAATAATAGAACATAGAAGATGCACAGGAACAGGTCATTCGACCCACAATGTTGTGCTGAACCATCTAGATAGCAAACCAAAAACATGCAAGCACTAACCCTTCCGACCTACACAATGTCTATATCCCTTCATCTTCTTTACACACATGTGCCCATCCAAACGTTTCTTAAAACCTCTGATGTATTTGCCTCCACCACCATACCAGGCAGTGCATTCCAGGCATTCACTACTCTCTGAGTAAAAAACTTATCCCTCACGTCCCCCTTCTGTCATGGTCCAGTCCGTGAAGTCTGCATTCCGGTTCATGGTCCAGTTCGTGGACTCAGGACTTCGGGTCTTCCAACTGTCCCTTGTTTGAGTTAATCATAGGCACCTGATTCCCATCTTGGGGCTTGGGATATAAGTAGCTTTGGGGTTGAGTGTGAGCTGCTGGTTTGTCTTGTCAAGATCATATGGGAGCAACCTGCTGGTAGAAGGCATGAGCAGCCACTCGCCATCTTTAGGCCGTGTTGGAGAACCATTGCTTCATGCAGCCTTGCTGTTGGTAGTCGGAGCTGTCTTTGCAGTATGGATTTGGCTGTTTCCTGGGCCAGCTGAGTGGCTGCCAGCCACGCCAAGCTAGGTAGGGATCTGGCTGTTTCCTTAGCCAGCTGAGGTTGCTGGCCGAACTGAGACTCGGAGCCTCCCCAGAGCAGAGATGGAACTGTCTGTCGTTCTTTGGTGTTTGTCTCTTGTCCTCTCCTCCGTAGGGTAAACCAGGCTGTTTTGCTGTTGCCCTGCAGGGAGATCGGTCTTGTCTTGTCCTCGCCTCCATTGGGTAAGTCTGGCTGTTTTGCCGTTACCCAACAGGTGGTCCTGTCCCACCTTGGTGTGGAGATAAAGTTGAGTCCTGGCTTGTCTATGGATGAGTCCCGGCTCAATGTCTATATACTGTCCAGTCTCGTGTTAGTGTCGAGTTAAAGATGAGTCCCAGCTCTCTGTTTATGTACAGTTCCTAGTCTGTCTCCAAGATCCAGCCTCCAAGTTATCAGCTTCCACATTCCAAGAGCCCAAGCCTCGAGGATCCCGCAGCCAAACTCCAAGAACCCAAGCCTCGAAGATCCCAAGACAAGCTCAATACCCAAGACCCCAGCCTCAAGCCTCAAGAGCAAAGTCCCCAGCCTGTCTCCAAGTTCAGGCCTCTAGACCCCAGCCACGTCCTGTCCTGAAGCCATGTCATGTCCTTGCCTGGTTCTGGGGTCCAAGCCTGAGGCAAGGCCCAGGTTCCATGGTTTCTAGTCCTGGTCCCGCTTTCCCTAGCCCAAGTCTGCATTCTGGTCCCTGCTCCTTGCCTGTATCCTGTCACGTCCCTACTCCAGTCAAGTCCTTGTACTTCAGTGTGTGAGTCTCGTACTTGGGTCTGTTCCCAGCAACCCATCGTGACACCTTCAACCTACCCCCTCTCACCTTCAATGCATGCCCTCTAGTATTAGACATTTCTACCCTGGGAAAAAGATACTCCTTATCTGCTCTAAACCTCTCATAATGTTATAATCCTCCATCAGATCTCCGCTCAGCATCCACCACTTCAAACTAAACAACCCAAGTTTATCCAGCCTCTCATGATAGCTCATACCCTCAAAACCAGGCAGCATCCTGGTAAACCTCTTCTGCACCCTCTCCAAAGCCTCAACATCCTTCCTATGATGTGGCGACCAGAACTCTATGCAATACTCCAGACGTGGCCTAACCAGAGCTGCAACATAACCCCTTGATTTCTGAACTCAGTGCCACGAATAATAAAAGCAAGCATTCCATAAGCCTTCTTAATCACCCCATCGACCTGTTTCTCATGTCTGAAGATGTTTAACCGAGGTGAATGGCTCAATAACCAGGGGCAACAAGATGTAACCGGGTGACTGTCGAATCTTATTATCGTTAAAAGTGTACTTAGGCATACCGTCACGTATCGCCGAATCAGTACCAGAAGGCTGATAGTAGCATAAGACTGCGTGTAGATTATCGGAGACTGAATCTTAAGACCTGAAAGGACGTGTTCCCGCACCCGTGTATTGATGAGAGTTTTGACGACCTGTGGGGAGGGCAATTTTTCTTGACAATAGACCTGCGAGCATGATAGACATAAGACTGCTTTATCGACCCTGTTTGGTCTGTATGAATACCGTCTCATGCCACTTGGGGTCTGCAATGGACCGGCGACTTTTCAAAGGCTCTCGCAGGCAACCATGAATGACTTAGTCTTCCAAATCATGCTTGTGTACTTGGATGATATTGTGGTGCATTCACAGACTTTCCAGGAACACTTGGAGAGGCTCGACACTGCACTTAAGTGCCTCAAGGAGACTGGTCTGAAGGTAAAGTTGGAGAAGTGTCATTTTCTACAGTCAGAGGTCAAGTTCTTAGGATGGCAGATATCAGCCAAGGGGATAGGCACCGATCCTGAGGAGGTCTCAGCTGTTCAGCAGTGGCCAGTACCATCGACAGTTAAGGACTTAAAATCGTTTCTTGGCTTTTGCAGTTATTACTGACGATTCATTCAGGGATTCTCAAAGATTGCAGGTCCACTGCATGATGTAGTGAATTTGTGTACTAATGTAGGGAGTCCAAGTAAAACAAACTGGCTGTTACAATAGTCTTGGACGGAAGAATGCCAGACTGCCTTTGACTTGCTCAAAGAGAAACTGACGAGATCCCCCATCCTTGGCTTTGCCAATTTCTTCCAGCCCTTTATAGTGGAGACCGACGCCAGCAATCATGGGCTAGGAGCTGTGTTATACCAACAGTAGGGAGGGGGAAAGAGGGTTATCACATACGCAAGCCGGCGATTAAGGATTGCCAAGAAGAATGATAGGAATTATAGCCGCATGAAATTGGAGCTGCTTGCACTTACGTGGGCTGTAGTGGAGAAGTTTTGTGGTTACCTGTTGGGTTCCAAATTCACTGAAATCACTGACAATAACCCCCTATCCCACTTGAAAGCTGCCAAGTTGGGAGCAGTGGAGCAGAGATGGATCTCACAGCTGTCAGTGTTTGACTTCGATGTCCAGTATCATCCGGCTGGACCGATACCATGGCTGATGCACTTTCTAGGCAGCCATTTGCAGGGGAGCCTGAGCCTGCCTCAGAGGATGCGGAGTTTGATAGGTCTGTGGCGATCGGTAGTTTGGTCAATCGCGGCACTGCTCTTGACCCGGTACTGGTTACCGCTGGTCTTAACAGCTGTAGGGTTAAGCAGATTCGAGCCTGGGAAGCTGGTACTAGTGATGTAAGTGGTCCAATGCAAGTGAACACTCCAACCCTCCCAGGTTATTCTAATAGGGACTTGCGTACTTTTCAGCAGCAAGACCCTGTGTTAGGTGTCCTAAGAGACTTATAGGATCAGAAAAGAAAGCTGAGCGGCCAGGAGCGTAAAACTGTGTCTAGACCTATTTTGTCTCTGTTAAAGCACTGGGACAGTATCAGGGAGCACAAAGGGTTACTGTATAGGGTAGTTGGGGACGAGAAGCTGGGGAGTGTTACCGGTTTCTGATACCTATCACAGACATCCCACCTCTCCCGGAAGTTCCGGCAGTCTCCCGCATATCGATAGTGACTCCCTGACGCCCGGAAATTATATACAATATCCTGGAAATAGATTTTTTTGAGAGGAAGAGGGAGAGGGAGAGCGAGCATCCTGATTGGTCTCTCTTCGTGCTAAGAGTGGTCCCCAACCACTGGGCCACGAGGAAACGATGTGATTTGGCAAGATGAGTCAGCTGCACCTTTCCTCGTTCCCTGTCACACTCACTGCTGAATTTTAATACACGCAAGTTCATCAGTCACCCAAGACGTGCAAAGGAATGGGTCCGTGATCCATTTGTGAATGTCCCCAGTGAATCATCCACGTCAGCACGGGAAAAAGATCAACTCCTCGAGCTTACAAATGACGGTGGGCTGAAAAGTATGTTTGATATAACATCTCTGCTGGCATTCTGGATCAAAGTCAAGGCTGAATATCTTGAGATAGCCACGAAAGCACTGAAAACTTACTTCCATTTCCAACATATTTCTGCGAAGCGGAGTTTTCTGCAATGAATGCAACGAAAACTAAATTGCGGAATAGACTGGACATAAGGAACCCCCTTCGAGTATCGCTGTCTCCCGTCACCCCTCGATGGGACCGTCTTGTTGCAGGGAAACAAGCCCAGGGCTCCCACTGACTCAGCAATACAGGTATTGGTGTGTTGCAATGATTTTATATGTTCATACGAGGAAAATATGGGCTGTGTGTTTAATATCCAAAAGTTACTTAAAATGTTATGATGCTATTGACCTATCAGTGACTTATAATTCAGTAGTCCCCAGCTTCCGGGCTGTGAGGAATACAGCGGTGGCCGGAACGCACCCAGAACATCTTTAAGAAAAAAGCCGAAATAAACAAGCTAATTAATTACGTGTCACCCGGCACGTAAATGTCGGTCCAGATCAGAGGCGATTGCCAACTGTGTCGTTTCTGATCTGGGCCGACATTTACGTGCCAGGCGGCACCTAATTAATTAGCTTGTTTATTTCGACTTTTTTTCTTAAAGATGTGCTGGGTTCATTCTGGCCACCACTGTACTGCTGCATTCTTCACAGCCTGGAGGTTTGGGACCACTGTTATAATTGACTTACCACTATATTCATGCGAGGAAAATATGCCTGATGTGTTTAATATTAAATTCGTTAGATAAACCCCTTTAGAAACAAAATTGAGTGTATTAGCCACTTACAAGTGACTTATACTTGACTTATCACCTATATTCCGGTCACGTTTAACACCCACCCACACCGGCCCCCCCACCTCGCCCCGGGGTCGGCCGGTCCGCAAAAATTTTGTCAATATTAAATTGGTCCGCGGTGCAAAACAGGTTGGGGACCCCTGATTTAAACTAGTTGGCTAGCTGCCAAGGAGCTACACTATTGATGTCCTACGTGTTGAGGCCAAACTTCCTGTAGACTTGCTTAAAGTAGTAATGGAATAAACATGATAATATAATATAATATAATATAAGTACATATTTTAATGTCACATTTTCTGCATATATCCAACTTGGTTTACAAATTAGACAAAATCACTAAACAAAGTATTACATACACCCTTGGGGGTCGACTGGGGAGGGGGGGAGGGATATGGGGTTGTGGGGGGCGGGGGTGCTACCTCCCTGAAATGGTGGTGCTACCTCCCTGAAGTGAGTTTTTGCAGGGTGGGATGTCTGCTATCAGCTTGAGGAGCAAACTGTTAGATTATATACATGACTCCATAGGCTATCAAGGCATAGAACGTACTCTGACGTTGTTGAGAAGCTGATGTTTTTGGGTGGGTATACACGAGGATATGGCACAGTGGATCAAAAATTGTCCACAGTGTGTACTAACTAAGATGCCTCAACCTAGGATCCACCCCCACCCCCCACTCCCCATGAAGTCATTTCTGGCTTCTAGGCCGCTTGAAGTTGTAGCGGTAGATTTCACTGTGTTGGAGCCAGCAAGAGAATGTCTTAGTGGTCACGGATGTTTTCACTAAATTCACCTAAGCATTTCTGACTCGGGATCAAAAGGCGGATACCACAGCAAGGGTGCTCTTGAGGGAATGGTTCATGAAGTATGGTGTTCCTAAGAGATTGCATTCTGACCGGGGCCGTAACTTCAAAAGTGAAGTCATAGCTGAGATTTGCAAACTATACGTGGTAAAGAAAAGCCGTACCACACCTCATCATCCTACTGGAAACACGCAGTGCGAGCGTTTCAACAGGACGATGCATGATTTGTTGCGTACGTTGCCTCCAGGAAAGAAGCGCAGACGGCCAGAACATCTACCCGAGTTGGTGTATGCATATAATGTGACACCTCACACAACCACCGGGCATTCCCCTTACTGTCTGTTGTTTGGGGTGGATCCCCACTTGCCCGTGGATGCTCTGCTGGGGCACGAACAGACTGTGGACCAGAAACATGACTGGCTAGCTGCACACCAGAGCCAGCTGAGGGATGCGCATGCCAGAGCAAAAGAATACTCTGAACAGAAGGCGGCAGAACACAGTGCCTGGCAGGAGGACAAAGTTCACTGTCCCAGTGTTGATGTGGATGTGCTGGTTTACTTGAGGAACAGACCATTAGGCTGTAATAAGATCCAGGATGCTTGGAACTCAACTGTCTACAGGCTGGTAGAGGTACTGGCCAACACATACTCAGTGGAACCTTGGGAGGGTGGGCCTAGCAAGAGGGTGAACAGGGTCGACATCAGGCCCTGTGAGAACCATCCCACTCCAGCTACCCGAAGGAGACTGCAATCTCCAGTAACTCAGGCCAGCTCACCCCTGGGGCATGAATCAGATTCTGAGGATTCAGGGAATGGTGTGATAGTGGTAGAAGATAAGTCAGAACAGGGTGTAGAGAGTCTTGACCCTAGCCTAGAGTGCATATCTTCCAAAAATATGACTCCTTCTCGAACTGAGACGGGGGAGCCGACGACGGCTAATGCAGGGGCAGAGGTCGGTAGCCCTCTTGTAGCAACACCCAGCAGGAGTAAACAAGTAAATGCTGGACTGCACCCCAATCCACATTGTGAACCAAGGTCAGTCCTTCATGAGGTCTCCATAAGTCTGGCAACGTTGTCTGAGATCCTGGCTAGTCTCAGTTCAGTTCTCCTTAGAGAAGCAGTTAAGGAGGTTAAAAGTACCCTTGTAATGAGCGATTAATCGAGGACGATTACTTGAATGCAGGGGAGAATGTAACCAGGTGTCTATCGAATCTTATTCATTATCGTTAAAAGTGTACTTAGGCATCCATCCAGGTAATGCTAGAATAGTCATCTGTGCCTTTAAGTGGAGATGGTGATGTCATTACGCAAGCGCGGGGTAGTGGGGAGACCATTTTTGTTTTCTGCGGAAGAAGCTGGTGGGGCTTTGGCAATAAGTTCCTTCCAGAGATACTGGGCATGGTGAGGAACGGTGAGTAGCAATTGACGATATCCATGTGAATTCGTTTATGCTTGTTAGCGAATCGAGAATATCAGTAATTGGACATGTTTTACATGTGACACACATCAAAGTTGCTGGTGAACGCAGCAGGCCAAGCAGCATCTCTAGGAAGAGGTGCAGTCGATGTTTCAGGCCGAGACCCTTCATCAGGACTAACTGAAGGAAGAGTGAGTAAGGGATTTGAAAGTTGGAGGGGGAGGGGGAGATCCAAAATGATAGGAGAAGACAGGAGGGGGAGGGATAGAGCCAAGAGCTGGACAGGTGATAGGCAAAACAGGATACGAGAGGATCATGGGACAGGAGGTCCGGGAAGAAAGACAAGGGGGGGGGTGACCCAGAGGATGGGCAAGAGGTATATTCAGAGGGACAGAGGGAGAAAAAGGAGAGTGAGAGAAAGAATGTGTGCATAAAAAAAAAATAACAGATGGGGTACGAGGGGGAGGTGGGGCATTAGCAGAAGTTAGAGAAGTCGATGTTCATGCCATCAGGTTGGAGGCTACCCAGACAGAGTATAAATTGTTGTTCCTCCAACCTGAGAGTGGCTTCATCTTTACCTCGACACTGTTTTATCACCCCTTGTTCAATCCCTTCCGACCTATGTTCGTGACACTTCTCACGCTCTTAAACTTCTTGATGATTTTAAGTTCCCTGGCCCCCACCGCTTTATTTTCACCATGGATGTCCAGTCCTTATATACTTCCATCCCCCATCAGGAAGGTCTCAAAGCTCTACGCTTCTTTTTGGATTCCAGACCTAATCAGTTCCCCTCTACCACCACTCTGCTCCGTCTAGCGGAATTAGTCCTTACTCTTAATAATTTCTCCTTTGGCTCCTCCCACTTCCTCCAAACTAAAGGTGTAGCTATGGGCACCCGTATGGGTCCTAGGTATGCCTGCCTTTTTGTTGGCTTTGTGGAACAATCTATGTTCCGTGCCTATTCTGGTATCTGTCCCCCACTTTTCCTTTGCTACATCGACGACTGCATTTGCGCTGCTTCCTGCACGCATGCAGAACTCGTTGACTTTATTAACTTTGCCTCCAACTTTCACCCTGCCCTCAAGTTTGCCTGGTCCATTTCCGACACCTGCCTCCCCTTTCTAGATCTTTCTGTCTCTGTCTCTGGAGACAGCTTATCCACTGATGTCTACTATAAGCCTACTGACTCTCACAGCTATCTGGACTATTCCTCTTCTCACCCTGTCTCTTGCAAAAACGCCATCCCCTTCTCGCAATTCGTCCGTCTCCGCTGCATCTGCTCTCAGGATGAGGCTTTTCATTCTAGGATGAGGGAGATGTCTTCCTTTTTTAAAGAAAGGGGCTTCCCTTCCTCCAATATCAACTCTGCTCTTAAACGCATCTCCCCCATTTCACGTACATCTGCTCTCACTCCATCCTCCCGCCACCCCACTAGGAATAGGGTTCCCCTGGTCCTCACCTACCACCCCACCAGCCTCCGGGTCCAACATTATTCTCCGTAACTTCCGCCACCTCCAACGGGCTCCCACCACTAAGCACATCTTTCCCTCCCCACCTCTCTGCATTCCGCAGGGATCGCTCCCTACACAACTGCCTTGTCCATTCGTCCCCCCCATCCCTCTCCACTGATCTCCCTCCTGGCACTTATCCGTGTAAGCGGAACAAGTGCTATACATGCCCTTACACTTCCTCCCTTACCACCATTCAGGGCCCCAAACAGTCCTTCCAGGTGAGGCAACACTTCACCTGTGAGTCGACTAGGGTGATATACTGCGTCCGGTGCTCCCGATGTGGCCTTTTATATATTGGCGAGACCCGACGCAGACTGGGAGACCGCTTTGCTGAACATCTACGCTCTGTCCGCCAGAGAAAGCAGGATCTCCCAGTGGCCACACATTTTAATTCCACATCCCATTCCCATTCTGACATGTCTATCCACGGCCTCCTCTACTGTAAAGATGAAGCCACACTCAGGTTGGAGGAACAACACCTTATATTCCGTCTGGGTAGCCTCCAACCTGATGGCATGAACATCGACTTCTCTAACTTCCGCTAAGGCCCCACCTCCCCCTCGTACCCCATCTGTTACTTTTTTTTTATGCACACATTCTTTCTCTCACTCTCCTTTTTCTCCCTCTGTCCCTCTGACTATACCTCTTGCCCATCCTCTGGGTCACCCCCCCCGCTTGTCTTTCTTCCCGAACCTCCTGTCCCATGATCCTCTCGTATCCCCTTTTGCCAATCAACTGTCCCGCTCTCGGCTCTATCCCTCCCCCTCCTGTCTTCTCCTATCATTTTGGATCTCCCCCTCCCCCTCCAACTTTCAAATCCCTTACTCACTCTTCCTTCAGTTAGTCCTGACGAAGGGTCTCGGCCTGAAACGTTGACTGTACCTCTTCCTAGAGATGCTGCCTGGCCTGCTGCGTTAACCAGCAACTTTGATGTGTGTTGCTTGAATTTCCAGCATCTGCAGAATTCCTGTTGTTTATGTTTTACATGTGGATGCTTTAGATTTTCACGAGTGAAGGCATCGGCGCTGGATAACATGGCTTGTGCAAAGTTCCCCACCATCCAAGTAGGTCAGTCTTCCTGGAATTTAACTACCAGGGAATATCTTGTAAAAGTTGTGCCAAAGTGTACCCCTTGACTAACTTTATTGTATCATGACTGATTGTGAATGTAACAGCGTAACGTGAATGTTTAGTCTCTGGAAGTTCAGCACGTGTGTACTAAAAAGTAGTAGACGTCTTAGATGAGACGCATTCGCTTACATTTTTGCTGCTATGTATAAGATACAGGGTTGCTGGGATTCTAATGTTGTTTGTATGGTGTTCCTTCAGAATTGCCACTACTGTATTAATTCTGTATCAGTTTTGTATTAGTTCTGTATTAGTTTTGTATTAGTTCTGTGCGGTTTGCTTTATGTATTTTTATACCGGCTACGCAATTCGTCGATACACAAGGATGTGGATCAAAAGCTAAACTGAGATTGTAACGGCAGGAACTGGTTCGTTCATTTTGTTTTGAGATCCTTTTCCAGCACTAAAACATCTAAAACAGATAAAGGAATTAAAACCAGAAAAAATATTTGTTATTCTGGTTATGTACTTTTCCCCAGCCTACAAAAAAAAGTAAAGCATTTTTATTCAATGAGGGAAGAGAATTTGGCATGTAATCAGAAAACGGTGATAGATTTAACAGGCACCTTCTCGAACAGTGGTTCCCAGTCTGGGGTCCATAGACCCCTAGGTTCATTTCCATAAAAAAAATTTGGGAGACGTCGACTGTACTCTTTTCCATAGGTGCTGCCTGGCCTGCTGAGTTCCCCCAGCATTTTGTGGGGGGAATTCAGTCATCTGTTCTGCTTATTTTAAGTATTTTGTTATGTCTTCTGCAAAGAAAAGTCGGAGGGCAGAGCTTAGGATGATGGCAATTCCTTTGCTTGCATCTTCGAAAACAGCTCTATTTCTATCTTTAATATCTCTTTTTTTCTTTGTCAGGGTTCTTTTGAAGAGCCTGACCTAGACTTACACGCTGACCTCAGTTCTCTGTGGGAATGGGCCTCACGACCGGCCGATTTCGGTGTGCCAAGGACGCAGCCTGGGAGACCAGTGTCCCCTCAAGGTGCGGGATTTTTGTGGCTCTGGAGGTGGATGGATTTGAGGTCGGTGCCACCACAGAAAACTGGTGCATCATGGGAGACGGAAGATCGAAAGCAGCGAGCTGGCTGCTGGCTATGTTCCCAGAGACCCAAGATCTTTGGGCACAGAGTTCAGAAAAAGCAACGCAACAGACTTCTAACACCATAAATCGGTGAGTTATTTTGTTATGTCTTCTCTCTCACTGTGAAATGGGGACACCTCTTTTTCCCTTATTAGGGGGAGAAAGAGAGAGTCTGTGGTACGTCGAATACCGGGTGAATGAGTAGTCTGGGGTACTGCAAGTCTGTGTCTTTATTGATGCTTTGCTGTATGCTTGAGTGCTTGGTGGAGGGTGGAGATGCCTTTTTGCTGGTGGGAGAGGTGGGTGTCATTGCCATGCTGCTGCTTATGCATGGGTGGGGAGAGCGGGGTGGGGGAGCTTTGGGGTTCTACCATTTAACTGTCATTCATTCTTTGGGGCACTCCTCTGTTTTCATAGATGTTTGCAAAGAAAAAGAATTTCATGATGTATATTGTATACATTTCTCTGACATTAAATATACCTATTGAAACCTATTGAGATTGTAGTCAAACTTCCGAGATACAGTATCTGTCTTTCTTAAATTTGCCTCAAACTTACTGTGATTCTGTGACATAAAAACAGATGAATATCATTAAAAAGTACCCTTCTCCATGTCCACCAGCCCTTCATTTCAGTTGCTTCAGGGCTTTTTTTTACTCCTGGCCTAAGAATGGGAATTAATTGGTCGGGATTCCCATTGACCATTCCTCACGTAGATGTAACATATCAGAATCAGAATCAAGTTTATTATTACCAGCATGTGACGTGAAATTTGTTAACTTAGCAGCAGCAGTTCAATGCCATACATAATCTAGAAGAACAAAAAAAAACATAATAATAATAAATCTATCAATTAGAGTATACATACATTGAATAGATTAAAATTTTGCAAAAAACAAGAAGTATATATATTAAAAAAGTGAAGTAGTGTTCACTGGTTCAATGTCCATTTAGGAATCAGATGGCAGAGGGGAAGAAACTGTTCCTGAATCGCTGAGTGTGTGCCTTCAGGCTTCTGTACCTCCTACCTGATGGTAGCAGTGAGAAAAGGGCATGCCCTGGGTGCTGGAGGTCCTTAATAATGTACACTGCCTTTCTGAGACACTGCTCCCTGAAGATGTCCTGGGATACTTTGTAGGCTAGTACTCAAGATGGAGCCGACTAAATTTACAACCTTCTGCAGCTTCTTTTGGTCCCATGCAGTAGCCCCAGTGATGCAGCCTGTCAGAATGCTCTCCGCAATATATCTATAGATGTTTTTGAGTGTTTTTCTTGACATACCAAATCTCTTCAAACTCCTAATGAAGTATAGACACTGTCTTGCCTTCTTTGTAGCTGCACTGATATGTTGGGACCAGGTTAGGTCCTCAGAGATCTTGACACCCAGGAATTTGAAACTGCTCACTCTCTCCATTTCTGAACCCTCTATGAGGATTGGTATGTTTTCCTTCGTCTTACCCTTCCTGAAGTCCACAATCAGCTCTTTCATCTTACTGACGTTGAGTGCAATATCAGAGAAGAGAGGGGAGTTCTCCGGGCACCCAGTCCAATATTCTACTCACACCACTGAAGCAGGTAGTCTGGCTTTCTTATTGTTGTCCATTGGGTGTGTCCGTTTAAAAACTGTGGCAACATTCATTGTTTGCAAAGGGCTTTAGGATATCCTGAGGTGGTGAAGGTGGTCATATTTTCAAGCATGTTATAGATTTCTTCGTCATTGCTATAACCAAGGTGTCCATTTCTGTTTGCTGCCGACGTGAATGAATTAAACCCCAAGTAAACATGGGGCACCATATCCTTGTATAGCAGCCCATGACGCTGCTGGCTGACGGCAGTGCACGTGCCAGCAAGTCCCAGACCTGTACCTTGCGGTACAGAACAGACTGTAAATCAGATGTGGGTGCACCTGAACTCCTGAACATACTGGATGCAGCAGCAGGTCCAGGGTGGTGCTAAACATACTGAGATGAGGGGCCGGATAGACCTTTATCTGACCCCTTAACTGGACAATCCAGCAACTTGAATGGAGTTATTAACATCCACAAAAATGTAAGTGAGTGAAAGCATTTTTTTATTTTAAGATCAGTGAATTTGATTAATCTGCAAAAATACTGTGTTTTAAATCTGCTGCGCCATTTCATCATGGATGATTCTTGTTGGAATCAGTTTTTTTGAATCCTTTTAATAAGGTATTAGTTGAATTAATAAGGTTATTAGCAAGATCAAAATTGTAGCTACTAACATTTTTAACTTGCATGTGTTTACAATATGTGGTGTTTGTCTCCACCTACTGATGGCAAATCAGTATAGCAGTTACATATTGGTTTATTGTCTAAGCAACGCACATCAAAGTTGCTGGTGAACGCAGCAGGCCAGGCAGCATCTCTAGGAAAAGGTACAGTCGACGTTTCGGGCCGAGACCCTTCGTCAGGACCCTCCTGCTGCTGCGTTCACCAGCAACTTTGATGTGTGTTGCTTGAATTTCCAGCATCTGCAGAATTCCTCGTGTTTTGGTTTATTGTCTTTTCATTTTTTACTGGCAAAGTGACAGCCTGTTGCTTATCTCAGGAATTTGCCATAACTCTGTAGAAAAGTGTCAGTCTCTGAAAAAATTACCATCTTAGGCCTCTTCCCTTAGTTTCATATGCTCTGTATCTACTCCTTTGCTTAAGCTTTAAAATAAATGATTGTGAATCAACACGTTTTTGCATTCTTGGACTCCTAAAAGAACTTGGGGATCGAGAAATCACCAGATCCCGCATCCTTAATATCACCAGGTTTCTCCCCCAGGTGCTCCCGTTTCCTTCAACATCCTAAAGACGTGCAAGTTGATAAGTTAATTGTTCATTATAAAGTGCTCCTAGTGTGTTGGCAAGTGGAAGAATTGGGGGAAATCAATGGAAATGTGGGGAAAATTTTAAAAATGGGATTAATGTAGAACTGTTGTAAATAGGAGGCCGGTGGTCAACATGGGCTCAGTGGGCCGAAGAGCCTGAATGAATTATATCTCTCTAGGACTATGACTTTTCCAATTATTTACAAAGAGAATGAAAAATCTTTGACAATGCAAGCTGTCAGATCATGTGTGGGAGTTGGTACGGATACAGTTACAACAGACAGAATGCCTGATCATCCCCTGAAGGTCATGGTGGTGAACCTCCTGAAGGGCAGGAACAGAACTGCTGCAAAAGGCATTCTGTGGCAGCCGAATGGGAAGTGTAATCCAGTTGGTGTTTGTGTGGGATAAATGAATGACCAAATTCCCACAATAGGAAACGTAGCAGAAGGGGCAGCGTAGTACATACACACTGAGCGGCTGCTCTCCATGGCCAGCTGCAAAGTTATAACAGACTGAGTTCTAGACACACTTTCTTCCATAATGCTACACAGATTGCACTGCCAATTACAACACTCAGCAAAATGTTTGCAGTTACAACTCAAAACCTACCATAAAAATGACACGCGCCTACATTTATAGTGTTTATAGGTCAGGGGTTCCCAACCTTTTTTATGCCTTGGATCCCAAGGGGTCTATGGACCCCTGGTTGGGAATTCTTATTATAGGGTCGTTTCTTGCTTGAAGTGCTTTTGACCTTCATCTGCAAGAAACCCACTGAAGAAGCTTCTTGCATTAAGGCATGATCTGTTTTCAAGTAAACACCGTCTCAGTTCCAGTCAAAAATTAAATATGCTCACAATTGCTCTGATGAGACATAATCTTTAGCTGGTGATTCATCTCTCTTCCAGGTGGTTGTGGTCTTACCCGGGCAAGAGATTCACCATGACATTAGTCACAGTTTAGCAGGTGGTATTATTGTTTCTCAATCAGAAGGAAAGGGTATTTAACTCTACAAACAAAGGCAAACACATCCTAATCCCTTTTTCAATCTAATGCTTAGAAAATAAATTATGGTCTTTCAGGTGTAATCATACCCTGGTACAATTACACTAGAACTTATCCCTTAAATCAGGGGCCCCCAACATTTTTG
Organism: Mobula hypostoma; assembly: GCF_963921235.1. NCBI lineage: Eukaryota > Metazoa > Chordata > Chondrichthyes > Myliobatiformes > Myliobatidae > Mobula > Mobula hypostoma. The sequence goes on along the minus strand of NC_086108.1, from coordinate 30,125,985 downwards.
GCACTGCGGACCGGCCGACCGGGGGTGGTGGTGGTAGGGTTGCCAACGGATAAATACGCTGGGTTTACCCCCGAAAGACTACAATGACCATAAAGCCTTGCGCGGGCACCAGCGTGCATGCGTGACTTGCGCATGCGTGTGCGATTTTTTTCTACAAATCGTTTTTGGCGATTCTGTTCTGGGGGGTGGGAGGGGGGTTTTAAACACGACCGGAATATCAGTGTTAAGTGGCTAATACACTCAATTTCCTTTTTAAAAGGGATTATCTAACGAATTTAGTTTTAAGTGCACAGCACATATTTTCCTCGCATGAATATAGTGATAAGTCAATTATCGGGGAGGACAGGGGAGCTTGAAGTAAGTGTTGAAAGAACTTCCAGTAGAAGTGGCAGAAACAGGTTCGATATTATCATTTAAAGAAAAATTGGATAGGTATATGGACAGGAAAGGAATGGAGGGTTATGGGCTGAGTGCAGGTCGGTGGGACTAGGTGAGAGTAGTGAGTCTAGAAGGGGAAAGATGGCCTGTTTCCGTGCTGTAATTGTTATATGGTTATATAAGTCAACAGCATCATAACATTTTAAGTAACGTTTGGATATTAAACACACAGCGCATATTTTCCCCGTATAAATATATAAAATCATTGCAACACACCAATATCGCTGAATCAGTGGGAGCCCCGGGCTTGTTTCCCTGCAACAAGATGGTCCTATCGAGGAGTGATGGGAGACAGCAATACTCGAAGAGGGTTCCTTGTGTCCAGTCTATTCTGCAATTTAGTTTTCGTTGCATTCATTGCAGAGATATGTTGGAAATGGAAGCAATGTTTTCAGTGCTTTCCTGACTATCTCAGGATCTTTAGCCTTGACTTTGATCCAGAATGCCGGCAGAGATGTTATGTCAAACATACTCTCCAGCCCGCCATCATTTGCAAGCTCGAGGAGTTGATCTCCTTCCCGCGCTGAAATGGATGACGCGCGGGTAATGACCTCGCATGCATAATGGCTCAACAGTGGGCGTGACAGGGAATGAGGAAAGATGCAGCTGACTCATATCGCCAAATCATATCGCTTCCTCGCGGCCCAGTAGCGCATGCTTTGCGGCCCGGTATTGGTTCGCGGCTCGGTGGTTGGGGACCGTTGCCTTAAATAACACCAAAAACAAATGAATTAGCCAGTAATTCCATTGCCTTTTTAAATCTCTTGTGATGTTATAAGCGGACACTCTTCAAAAGTATCTAATAAGTTGATGCCAAGTTTATAAAAAAGAACACAAAACACGCAATAGAAATGGATATCTTTTTCGTTAAGATATATTGGAAGTAACAGGGAAACCTACAGCATATTGATAGCGAACTAACCAATAACTCAACAGTAGGGAAGAGAAAATCCAACCAATCAGAAACGAGAATGGTGCCAGAGAATCTTGTTCATGTTGGAAAGAAACTCTGATTAGAATTGAAGTAATTGGTCAATCCTACAACACACACACAAAATGCTGGAGGAACTCAGCAAGTCAGGCAGCAACCATGGAAATGGATAAACAGTTGACATTTAGACAGGTGGAAGGTGCTAGAATACAAAGGGTGGGGGTGGGGGAGCGGGAGGAGGATAGTGAGATGGTGAATGGTGAAGCTAAGTGGGAGGGAAAGATAAAGGACTGGAGAGGAAGGAATCTGATAGGCCTAGGAACGATACGTTATTGTGGTAGTGAGTCAGGGAGCAATGAAAGAATCTCACAGAACTCAGAATCAGGATCAGGTTTATTATCACTGGCCTGAGACATGAAATTTGTTAACTTAGTAGCAGCAGTTCAATGCAATACATCATCTAGCAGATAGAAAAAAATTAACAATACATAAAATAATAAACAAACAAGTAAATCAATTACATATATTGAATAGATTTTTTCAAATGTACAAAAACAGAAATACTGTATATTAAAAAAAAGTGAGGTAGTGTCCAAAGATTCAATGTGCATTTAGGAATTGGACGGCAGAGGGGAAGAAGCTGTTCCTGGATCACTGAGTGTGTGCCTTCAGGCTTCTGTGCCTCCTACCTGAGGGAACAGTGAGAAAAGGGCACGTCCTGGGTGTTGGAGGTCCTTAATAATGGATGCTGCCTTTCTGAGACACCGCTCACTGAAGAAGCCCTGGGATGCACCGTGTCAGAATGCTCTTCACGGTACAACTATAGAAGTTTTTGAGTGTATTTCTTGGCATGCCAAACATCTTCAGACTCCTAATAAAGTGTAGCTGCTGTCTTGACTTCTTTATAACTGCAGGTACATCGATATGTTGGGACCAGGTTAGATCCTCAGAGATCTTGACACCTATGAACTTGACACTGCTCACTCTCTCCACTTCTGATCCCTCTATGAGGATTGGCATGTGTTCCTTCATCTTACCCTTCCTGAACTCCACAAACAGCTCCTTCGTCCTACTGATGTTGAGTGCCAGGTTATTGCTGCAGCACCACTTTTGGAATGAGAATTGGCATATCTCACTCCTGTACACTCTCTCATCACCACCTGAGATTCTACCAATAATGGTTGTATCGTCAGCAAATTTACAGATGGTATTTGAGCTATGCCTAGCCACACAGTCATGTGTATACAGAGAGTACAGCAGTGGGCTAAGCACACACCCCTGAGGTGCACCAGTGTTGATCGTAAGCGAGGAAGATATGTTATCACCAATCTGCACAGATTGTCTTCTTCCGGTTAGGAAGTCGAGGATCCAGTTACAGAGGGAGATACAGAGGCCCAGGTTCTACAACTTCTCAATCAGGATTGTGGGAATGATGGTGTTAAATGCTGAGCTATAGTTGATGAACAGCATCCTGACGTAGGAGTTTGTGTTGTCCAGGTGGTCTAAAGCCGTGTGGAGAGCCATTGAGATTGCATCTGTCATTGACCTATTGTGGCAATAGGCAAATTGCAGTGGGTCCAGGTCCTCGCTGAGCTTAGAGTTCGGTCTAGACCTGACCAACCTCTCAAAGCATTTCATCACTCTCAATGTGAGTGCTACCGGGCGATAGTCATCAAGGCAGCCCACATTATTCTTCATAGGCACTGGTTTAATTGTTGCCTTTTTGAAGCAAGCAGGAACTTTCATCTGTAGCAGTGAGAGGTTGAAAATGTCCTTGAATACTCCCGCTAGTTAGTTGGCACAGGTTTTCAGAGCCTTACCAGGTACTCCATCGGGACGTTCCGCCTTGCGAGGGTTCACTCTCTTTAAAGGCAGCCTAACATCGGCCTCTGAGTTGGAGATCACAAGGTCATTAGGTGCAGCAGGGATCTTCACATCTGTAGTTGTGTTCTCCATTTCAAAGCGTGCATAGAAGGCATTGAGTTCATCTGGTAGTGAAGCATCGCTGTCATTCATGCTATTGGGTTTCGCTTTGTAGGAAGTAATGTCTGCCAGACCTTTCCAGAGTTGCCGTGCATCTGATGTCATCCCCAATCGCGTTCAAAATTGTTTCTTTGCTCTTGAAATAGCTCTCTGCAAATCATACCTGGTTTTCTGGTTCAGGCCTGTGTTGCCAGACTTGAATGCCACAGATCTAGCCTTCAGCAGACCACGTACCTCCTGGTTCATCCATGGCCTTTGGTTTGGGAATGTACAGTAAGACTTTGTGGGCACACACTCATCCACACAGGTTTTAATGAAGTCGATAACAACTGCAGCACACTCATCCAGGTTCGAAGATGAATCCCTGAATACAGTCCAGTCCATCGATTCAAAGCAGTCCTGTAGGTGCTCCTGTGCTTCCTTTGTCCATACTTTCTTGATCCTCACTGCTGGTGCTGCAGTCTTCAGTCTCTGCCTATACTCATCGAAGAGAAGATTTAAACTTCTTCATGGTAGACAATCCTCCTACATCTATTTTCCATTCAATAATACTGATTGGTTATCAGTCAATATGCACTGACCACGAAGAATTCCTAAAATATAAACTACTGTTTAAACAACTTGGAGACACACAAGATTCTGCAGATGCTGGAAACCTTCAACAACAACACACAGAAATGCTGAAGAAAACTAACAGATCAGGCAGCATAAATGGACGAAAGTGATGAGCTGTGCTGGCCTGAAATGACATCAGTTCGTTTGCAAATGCGTCCAATTCCTGAGCAATGGTTACACACAGAAGCATCAGTTGTCAGTGGCTGCACTTGTTTACTGTGCACGCTGTTATATAATATCCGTACGTTGTCACAAAGCTTCAAATCACAAGGATAGTCCCTCAAAAGCATCATGTCAGATGAGAAAAATCGAGTTTGAACAGATATTGTAAACTAACATTCTCATATTATTCTAATTCAAAATGAACAGAAGAAAGACAGACAGAGAATTGGCCTAACCACTTCTCTTCCTCTCAATTTTGCTAGAAGGAAATACTTCAGGGCAACGGATATTGTACTACCAAGGCAAAACCAAATTTTAAAAGAAGAATTATTTGAATAATGTGATGATAAGAATGTTTTCAAGATCAAAGCACATAAGGGAGAGAAATTCCTCTTTGATTGCTTCTGCTAACCTCATGTGAAGGTGTCAGCAAAGCCACCTACTGGAGGCAAGCAGAGAGTGGCTGATTTTCTCCTGTCAGTTTAGCTCAGACCATTACACAGGACATTCTCACTGATGTTCATTTTTCATTACCGCAGTGATTTGCGTAAGAGAGGAGGTTTATAGGATGACAACACAGAGCTTCTATCAAAAATCTATGTAGTAAATCTGTGACCCAAGAGAAACAGTGACAGGAAATAAAAGAAGTCTCTCTTGCTATCCATTTAAATAACAGCTGCTTTAAAATTTCTGTTAGCTTTACATCTGACAGTACATAGAAAGAAATTCAAAATCCGCTTTACCAGGAATATTACTTTGCTAGCTTTCAAAACCGGAAACATAAATACTCTGTAAAATGCCATTTTTGCAGTTTCTCTCAAGAAGTTCCCATCCCAGATGCTCACATATGCATTGCATATGTGATGTGTTCATATGCATTGCACAAAGAATGCTTTGAAGCAGGAAGTCAGTCTATCTTATTCGGTGCACCCGATGTGGCCTTCTCTACATTGGTGACAGCCATTCGTAATTCGAGGAATCAGTTTGTCAAACACCTCCGCTCCATCCACCAAAAGTGGAACTTCCCGGTAGCCAAACATTTTAATTCCAATTCGCATACTCATTCCAATATGCTGGTCCATGGCCTCCTCTTGTGCCACCCTCAGGGTGGAGGAGCAACAACTTATATTCTGTCTGGGTAGCCTCCAACCTGATGACATTGATATCGATTTCTCCTTCTGGTAAAAAAAATTCCCTTCCCCTGCCCTCTTCTATTCCCCACTCTGGCCTCATGGCTCTTCACACCTGCCTATCACCTTCCACTGGTGCCCCTCCTCCTCCTCTTTCTCCTATGGTCTTTTGTCAGGTTCCTTCCTCTCCACTCTTTACCTTTCCCACCCAGTTTGCTTCACCTACCATCTTCTAGCTATCCTCCGTTCCCTCCTCCCACCTCTTTATTCTGGTATCTTCCCCCTTCCTTTCCAGTCCTGATGAAGGATCTTGGCCCAAAGCGTTGACTATTTGTTCACTTGCGTGTCTGCTGCCTGACCTGTTGAGTTCCTTAGGATTTTGCTTTGGATTACCAACATCTGCAGAATTTCTGGTATTTATAAACTATAAACATGGTTTTAATGGATTTACAAATCTATTACAAGGATAAAGAAAGAATTACAGTGATAATTTGTTCCATAAACTAACCATGAAATAACAATGAAGAAGCAACATGTTCTCTAAAACAGGCAGCATCCTGGTAAACCTCTTCTGCACGCCCTCCAAAGCCTCAACATCCTTCCTATAGTGGGGCGACCATAAGTTTATGCAATTATCTGGCCTAACTAGAGTTTATAAAGATGCAACATAACCTCCTGATTTTTGAACTTAATGCCTTCACTAATAGAAGCAAGCATTATACATGCCTTCTTAATCTTCTTAACCTCTTATCGACCTGCGTACCCGCTTTCAAGGAGCTATGAAACTGGATCCCAGATCTTAGCTCAGCAACATTGTTAAGGACCTTGCCCTTAACAGTGTACTCTCCTCTTGTATTTGCCCTACCGAAGAGCAACACCTCACATTTATCTATATTAAACTCTACCTTCCATTTCTCAGTCCATATCTGTAGCTGATCTATATCACGCTGCATTCTTTACCAATCTTGGTGTCATCTGCAAATTTACTAACCCACCCATCTACATTTTTATCCAGTTCATTTACATACATCATGAACAGCAGAGACCCCAGCACAGATCCCTGCAGAACGCCACTAATTACAGACCTCCAGCTCGAATAAGTCCCTTCAACCACTACCCTCTGTCTTCTATGCGCGAGCCAGTTCTGAATCCCAATAGCCAATTCGCCGCAGATCCCATGCATATTAATCTTCAGCACTAGCCTCCCATGAGGGACTTCGTCAAACACAAACACATGTTGGAAGAGGCTGTAGCTTGAATTGACTGGCAACAGATGTTTTGCACAAAATGTATTGCGGCCCCATATTTGGTATTGTTCCAGAACCATAGACCAGATAAAATAACACTGGTGCTTTGTGCTATCATTTCACCCAGCCACACATGGATCGAGAGAGGCTTTTATTCTTATCAGTTAAGAAGTTAAGAACTGCTTCGTGAAAAATGGCAGGGAAGAGAAAATTGCTCATCACAATTCTCCACGTGGGTCTGTCCCCTCTGTTCTCTACTAAATGGATCTTCTGAAAAATTGTGTGTGTAAAACTCAGGAACACAAGAGATTCTGCAGATGCTAGAAATCCAGAGTCATATGCAAAATGATGCAGGAACTCAGCAGGGCAGGCAGCATCTAGGGAGAGGAATGATGAAGGATCTCGGCACAAAACATCGACTGTTTATTTCCCCTCCATTGATTCTATCTGACCTGCTGAGTTCATCCAACATTCTGTGTGTTGCGTCAGAATCAGATTTATTATCACTGGCACATGCTGTGAAATTTATTATTTGACAGCAGCAGTACAGCGCGAAAACATACAAATCTGTACATTACAAAAAGGAATAGTGCGGATGAAAAAGGGGCTCTGAGATAGTGTTTGTGGGTTCATGGACTGTTCCAAAATGTGATCTGGAGGGGAAGAAGCTGTCCTGGATCATTCAGTGCGGATCTTCCTGCTCCTGTACCCCTTCCCTGATGGTAATAATGAGGATGCATGTCCGTGATGGAGAGTGTCCCTAATGATGGATGCCATCTTTTTGAAGCAACAACTCTTGAAGATGCTCACAATAGTGAGGAGAGTTGTTGCTGTGATTAAGCTAACTGAGTCTATCAAACTGTAGCCTATTGCAATCTTGCGCACTGAAACTTCATACCAGGTTGTGATACAACCAATTAGAATGCTCTTCATCATACATCTATAGAAATTTTCCAGAGTTTTTGGTGACATACCGTATCTCCTCAAACTCCTAATTAGGTAGAAACATAGCCTGCCTTCTTTATGATCGTATCAATGTGTTGGGCCCAGAAGGCTGGCACTCTGGAATTTGAAGTGTTCACCGTTTCCACTGCTGACTTCTCAATGTGGAATGTTATGTGTTCTACTGACTTCCCCTTCCTCAGGTTCACAGTCAATTTCTTGGTTTTGCTGAGTATGAGGCTGTTGTTACAGTACACTTAGCCAGCCAATCTATCTTACTCCTGCACGCCTCCTCATCATCATCTGAGATTCTACCAAAGACAGTGGTGGCATTGGCAACTTTATAGATGGCGTTTGAGCTGTGCTTAGCCACACAGTCTTGAGTGTAGAGGGAGTAGAGCAGTGGGCTAAGCACACATCCTTGAGGTGTGCCTTTGGTGACGGTCAACGAGGAGGAGGTGGTATTACCAATCCACCCTGACTGTAGTCTCCCAATAAGGAAGTCAATGATTCAGTTGCAGAGGGAGATACAAAAGCTCAGGTTTTGAATATTCAAAGTTCAAAAGTTAAAAGTAAATTTACTATCAAAGTACATATATGTCACCATATACAACCCTGAAATTCATTTTCTTGCGGGCATTCACAGTAAATACAAGAAACATAATAGAATCAATGAAAGACCACACCCAACAGGACGGACAAACAACTAATACGCTAAGGAAATCAAGCTGGGTAAAATAATAATAATAAGAAATAATATTGAGAACATGAGATGAAAAGTCCTTGAAAGTGAGTCCATAGGTTGTGGGAATAATTCAGTGATGGGGCAGGTGAAGCTGAGAGAAGTTATTCCCTTCAGTTCAAAAGCCTGATGGTTGAGGGGTAATATCTGTTCCTAAACCTGGTGGTGTGTGTCCTAAGGCTCCTGTACCTTCTTACTGATGGCAGCAGTGACAAGAGAGCATAGCCTGGATTGGTGAGTGTCTTTGATGGAGGATGTTGCTTCTCTGCGATAGCACTCTGTGTCGATCTGCTCAATGGTGGGGAGAGGTGTTCCCATGATGGACTGGGTTGGACTGGAAGATTGGTTATTAGTACTGAAGGAATAATGATATTGAATGCTGAGTTGCAATTGAAAAACAGCAACCTGATGTGAGTTTTGCTGTTGTCTTGGTGCCTCAAAGCCAATGAGACTGCACCCACTGTAGACCTATTGCAGTAATGGGGAAATTGCAGCAGGTTCAGGTTTCCCATCCCACAATCCCTAATCAAATAACTGATGCTGTGCCTTAACTCATTGTACTTGCTAAAACAATTTGTACAGTACATAGAAACTACTCATATCCTGTGGTCAAATATTCTGCAAAAAAAAAGTTAATGTTTCATCACATTAGTAAAATCAAGAGGAAATTTCAATTTTGTGATAGATAGGAAAGTTGACAGGGGTAATAATACTTTTTAAAATTGTGTAATGTGACCCTGATCTCTCATATTAATAATAGAGCAGGAAATTCGGAGGCAAGTTTGTACCTTGTTCTCAAGATCCTGATTTTAATTTAAAGCTGGCTAACCATCTCGGCTGGATTTACGGGCACAGGCTTCAAAGAAGTAAAATGGAGACAGCAGCAGTTTGGGCCAGTGTGTGGTTTTGGAGGTGCAGGGAAAGATACTTCCAGGAGAAACAAACAATCTACTGGAGGAACTCAAAGGGTCAAGCAGATCTATGGAAGGAAAGGATATGTTGATGTTTCAGATTGAAACACTACACCAGGACTTAGAGTGGAGAGGTGAGACGGCCACTATAAGGAAGGGAAGGGGTATGCTGCTGTCTGTGTGTTTGGTGGACAAAGGTGGGATGTGAGATGACGGACAGGTTCTGCTTGCTGGGGGAGAAGAGCAGCATTGCAGGTGGAAGTAGGTGAATTATAGATGAAGGCGGACAAGGGAGTGGGGTAAAAGCACATGGAGAGGTAATGGAGCAGGGAGCAGGGTGTGCGGAGGGGAGAGTGAAGGCCAGAATCTGCTGATGTAGACTCTTGCATCTCATTTGTTTGCTCCTGATTCCAGCATCTGCAATCCCTTGTGTCTCCAACCTTATTTTCAGGGTTGGTTGAACCTTTCCCTCTTAGCCTTGATCTCCAACCTTATCACTTCCACTTTTACCACCCACTACCAAAGCTGTCTCTGCTAGTCCCTGGCTTCTGCTTTCCCACCACTCAAGAACCAACACTTAAAGATGGTAGACACAGGAGAGCTGCAGGTGCTGCAAATCTGAAGCAACACACTCCTCCAGCGTTTTGAGTGTGTTTCCTCAAATACAAATGGCAGTCGTCTTTAATTCCAGCAGCTCAGTTATGTCTCAAGAGCACCCTACCCAACAAACACCAAAACTCAGCTCCATTCCCTTTAGTGATTGGGGCTTTGAAAAGCGGAAAAGAGGTTGTCACGTTGGGGTGGGGACAACAGACACGGTTATTTGAGCCGATGAGTTAATATTGCTTTCCTTGTGACATTCCTGCCTTATCTCTTGGTGTTTTTGGCATTTCTGAAAGTTTGGCTAAATCTGGACAATATCCTAGGCCTACAAGTTACACCAAAACAATTCATTGTCTCTGAATTTTCATTGCATCTTTATTTAGTGTAAGTCCTGCCTCTGTGAAGAAATGAAATTAAACATTTATCATGGCCCTGAATTGCTTTTTCCATTTCTTTTCTGAGATTAATAGCCATGAATTTATCAGTACCTCCCAAAATGACAGAGGAACTCAATGGGACAGGCAGCATCTATGGAGGGAAATTGACAATTGACTGAGCCCCTTCCTCAGGTTTGGAAAGAAAGAGGGGAAATATCCAGTATACATATATAAAAAATCCAAGGGGGAATAGGGGGAGCAAGAGCAGGCGGGTGACAGATGGATCCACCTGAAGGGAATAAAGAGGAAATGATGTAAGAATCATCAACTTTGGTTTCTATTTTCTGAATTACTTCCACAAATCAATATATCTTCCTCATGGAGATCTGACCCCAAGTGACATACTGTATACTTCTAACAGTGCCTTACAAAGACATACAGATTGTTGGTGATATGACAGCTCATTGAAGTCTGCACACCAAAGCACACATCAAAGATGAAGAAACTTTAGCACCCTGCAAAGAAGTGCTACACTTGTTATTGTTAACAATAGATAATTTTTTTAATAAAATAATATCCATAACAGAATCAATGAAAGACCACACCATTGAAAATGCATCTATTGGTTGTGGGAACATTTCAATACCCAGTGGAGTAATCCCTGTTGGTCAAGAGTTTCATGCTTGAGGGGTAGTAACTGTTTCTGAACCTGATGATGTGAGTCCTGAGGCTCCTGGACGTTCTTCCTGACAGCAGCCGCGAGAAGAGAGCTTGTCCTGGGTGGTGGGCATCTCTGACGATGAGTGTTTCTTTCCTGTGACAACGCTTCATGCACATGTGCTTTACAGTGTAGAGGGCTTTACCCGTCATGGATGGGCTGTACTGTATCCACTTGGTTTTGTAGGATTTTCTGTTCAAGGGCATTGGTGCTTCCATACCAGGCTGTGATGCAGCCAGTCAGATACTCTGCACAACACATCTATAGAAGCTTGTAATAGTTTCAGGTGTCATGCCGAATCTTTGCAAAGCTGTAGTTGATAAGGAGCATCCTGATGTATTCACCTTTGCTATTCCAATATTCCAGGGTTGAGTGACGAGCCAGTGAGGTGGCACCTGCTGTAGACCTGTTGCATGGTAGGCAAATGGAAGCAGATCCAAGTCGCTGCTCAGGTAGGAGCTGATAGGTTCCATCACCTGCCTCTCAAAGCAATTCGTCACAGTGGATGTAAGTGCTACTGGAATGACACCATTGAGCTAGGTTACCATGTTCTTCTTAGGCACCAGTACAATTGAAGCCTACTTGAAGCAAGTGAGCACCTCAAACTGCCAAAGTGAGAGGCCAAATGGCTTTCTTCTGTGCTATAGATTATGATTCTACAAATGGCTTTATTCAAGTACTTACTATCTAAATGTACATACAACGATCAATCCTTCTTAGATATTGTTACCATTGACCCGATCAAAGTATTACTTCTGTTACTGGAGTCCAGGTATATAGTCTGTCCAGGCCATCTAGTAATTCTTCCCGATCTTCCTTCAAAGCCACAGGCACCTGCTCAGGAAACTATTCCATCAGATCTGCTAGTCCAATGTGTATGATTCTGGGCTCCTCACTATGCTAGTCATTCATCGGCCTCACCATCACTGCACCTATGCATGGCAACTGTAATTACTCAGCCAGACAATTATCTTCCCTCTCCCCAAACACCCATGTCCCTGGCCCAACCAGCGAGACGTTTTCAGTGCTGTGCTCAGTCAGGCAAGTGAGAAATGTCCCAACATGCTCCTGAGTTGAGCTTTGTTGATGGCTTTGGAGTTCAGCCGGTAAAACAGTCACATCGGGGTACCCAGACTCTGACCTGCTGTTGTAGCCAGTTCTTATGAGCTTCTGAGCAATGGTGAACTTAATGGTGCAATTTCTGGTGATGATAATATCAATTAATGTCGGGATTGGACAGATGGACACTTTTTTTGGAGATGGTAATTATTTGATATTTTTGTGCTATGAATGTTATGCCACTCACTGGTCCAAGCCTCGACAAACATGGATGGTTCATCTACTGACGAGCAGAGAATGGAACTGAACATTGTGCAAAAGAGCTTCCCCGCTTTTCACATGATGAAGAAAAGAAAATGGAGCAGTTGGAAATGGTAAAGTCAGAGACACAGCTCTAGGAAATTCCAGCAGTGATGTTCTGAAGCTGGGATGATTGATCTCAGAAAAACAAATTCATCTTCTTTTGAGTGAAGCACGACTCCAATCATTGAAGTGTTTTCCTTGATATCTATTGACTTCAATTTTATCAGAGCTCCTTCAAACCACACTCAATCAAATGTTGCTTTTGTACTGACCAGTCACTCTCTCCTCACCTCTGAAGCGTAGTCTATTATTTTCAAGATGTTTTTAGGAGGAAGTATTGCTTACATTTTAGGAAACTTGGGTGTTCTCTGGAACTGTGGCACAGTGGGGTTTACTTAGACCTAGTTGAATATCACTTATTCAATCCTACTGAACTTCCCAACAGTTGAATCATGGCATAGTCAAGTCAAAATGACCGCAGCTGGTATTTTAGACTCTTTCAATACTTCAATCAATTTAAAAGACCATAAGAGCATAAGATACAGGAGCAGAATTAGTTCATTTGGCCCATCAAGTCTGCTCTGCCATTTCATCATGCTGATCCATTTTTCCTCTCGGCCCCAGTCTCCTGTTTTCTCACTGTATCCCTTCACGCTCTGATCATTCAAGAATCTATCAACCTCGGCCTTAAATATACATAAAGACTTGGCCTCCACAGCTGCCTGTGACAAAGAACTCCATAGATTTTCCCCACTCTGGCTAAAGAAATTCCTCCTCATCATCTCCATTCTAAAAGGACGCCCCCCCCCCCAACTGTTCTGAGACCTGTCTTCAAGTCTATTTACTGGTGTCGGCAAAGTGAGACCAGGCAGCTAAGCAATGTGAAGCCTTTTGGGAAGAACAGTAGAGGGCATGAGTGAGGCGATGAAGTCGTGAACCAGATGGACTGTTTGCATGATTAAAATTTCACTGAACCTTTCCATACATTAGTGCACATTGAGCCAAAGAGTGTCAACGGATCTTGACATGGTTGGTGAGGAATTTGTGATGTGTGAATGAGGATTTAGATGGCACAGTGAAACTGAAGGGGGTCACTCACATTTATTCATACCCACACTGGGTAAAGGATCTAGACGAAAGGATACTTGAGGCATTGGGAAGTGGTGAAATTGAAGCAGACTTCTTCTTTTTGTTCCAGCTCAGGAATCAAGATTCAAGATTCATTTATTATCAAAGTATGTATAAATTATATAACCTTGAGATTTGCTTGCTCACGTGTAGTGCAAGAACAACCCAATTAAAGAAAAAAAAGAATAAAAATGAAAATAAAGGACCAACACCCGATACTCAAAAGTAAGAAAAAAAAGCACAAATCATGTAAACAACAACAGCATTCCAAGCCAAAATTCAATCAGGTTTGATGTTCTGGAACAGGACATGAAGGTAAGGCTAGGTTGGGTAGGGCTCAAGACTTTGATGAAAGCAACTCTATCAGCTCAGTTTGATGAATACCCCGAGCTGTTTTTATGAAGAGCTATGGTAGTACTTGATATTCACACTTCAAGAGACACCAGCTGTAGAAAAGCCTATTTCCAGCATATGTTCATTTACCAGATTTCCTGCATACATATCCTTTTGCTTGTATGATGAGTTGTTGCACTATTCTCTATTTCCCTATTAATTAACATCTGTTAGAACAGGATCTCACAATCACAGAAACAAAGAGAGCCCTTGAAAGCTCCACCACATGGTATAATCTGTCCCATTTTTAAAGAAAGTTATACATAATCAAGATATTTTAAGAATCAAATGTTTGAGGCAACATGAATGGTTTTGAAAGATTAATTGGAGATATTTTGAATAGCCAAATCCTTCAGAAAAGGAAGAAATATTAAATCACCAGCATTAACTCTCTTTTCTCTAAAGATCCTCTAGGTTTGTGGCATTCATTCGGAATAAAAAGTGTGTAAGTTTTTTCATAATGGAAACGTGGCAGTTTGCTGGTAAGCTTGGTGTTATTTTACATTTAGACTGTAGTTATGCAATAAACACCCAGGTCATTATATGTGACAAACCCCTCTCATTATTGATTCAAGAGGAGAGGATGGAAAGGGTACTTGAGGTTACAGCTGTGAGATGCTTTCTGTGGCTCAGCATGTGATCTCATTGAATTGTGCTGAACTGCAGATTTAAAGAAATATGCTTGAATGGCACTTGCACAAAGGAAGAAGTACTTTGTCCCAAGTCTGTTAAAATAAATTAACCTTAATAACTATGTTTACTTTCTGTAAGAGTAGACTAACCCAGCTGCAGGGGCATTCATTAAGTATGTTCAAAATAATAGGCTACTGCTACCCACACATTTTCAGAGCTACAATTTAATAAGGAGCACAGATGAAAGACAAAGACCTGCACATAATTAAATCTCACTAAATAAATAAACACTAAAATGCAGATGATTTGTAAAGTTTCAGTTCCAGGAAAGGTTCCAACCACAGGGCTATAATTAAAGGACAACCATGCTTTAGAAATTTAGTAAAGTGGCAGCTATTTATATCATAGTGAGGAGATGAGATGCAAAATAGTCTTCTCTCTGTGTCCTGACGAAGCATCTCAGCCCGAAACACTGGCTATTTATTCCTCTCCATGGATGTTTCCTGATCTGTTGAGTTCCTTAGTTTTGTGATATAGATCAAAGGATAAATTCCAGTCTCTCTCTCCACACACTCTGTATTTTCATTAACTGAGGGCATGAAAAACTAAGATACATATCCTACAATGCCAGGAGTTCATTACTTAGAACACAAAAATCTACAGCACATTATCGCCCCCTTCGGCCCACAGTGTTGTGCCAACCATGTAACCTACTCTAGAAACTTCCTAGAATTCTCCTACCGCACAGCCCTCTATTTTTCTAAGCTCCATGTACCTATCTAAGAGTCTCTTAAAAGACCCTATTGTATTCACCTCTACCACCATCGCTGGTAGTGCATTCCATGCACCCACCACTCTCTGTGTGAAAACCTTACCTCTGACATCCCCCTTTGTACCTATTTACAAGCACCTTAAAACTATGGCCCCTCTGGGAAAAAGCCTCTCGCTATCCACACAATCAATGCTCCTCATCATCTTATACACCTCTATCAGGTCACCTCTCAATTTCCATCACTCCAAGGAGAAAAGGCCAAGTTCACTCAACCTATTCTCATAAGGCATGCTCTCCAGTCCAGGCAACATCACTGTAAATCTCCTCTGCACTTTCTATATAGTATCCACATCCTTCCTGTAGTGAGGTAACTAGAAATGAAGGCAGTACTCCAAGTGGGGTCTAACTAAGGTCTTATATAGCTGTAACATTACTTCATGGCTCTTGAACTCAAACAAAAACAGTTGATGAAGGCCAACACACCATACGCCTTCTTAACAACACTGCAACCTGCGAAGCAGCTTTGCGTGTCCTATGGACACAGACCCCAAGATCTCGCTGATCCTCCACACTGCCAAGAGTCTTACCATTAATATTATATTCTATCTTCAAATTTGACCGGCCAAAATGAACCACTTCACACTTATCTGGGTTGAACTCCAGCTGCTACTTCTCAGCCATTTCTGCATCCTGTCGATGTCACCCTGTAACAAAGTGGGGGGTGGGGGGGGTGGTTCCCAGAACAGATCCCTGTGGAACACCACCGGTCACCATCCTCCATGCAGGATACGTAGCATCTAAAACCACCCTTTGCCTTCTTTGGGCAAACCAATTCCGGATCCACAAAGCAAGGTCTACTTAGATCCCATATCTCATTACTTTCTGAATGAGACTCACATGGGGAATCTTATCAAATGCCTTACTGAAACCTATATACACTACATCCGCTGCTCTACCTTCATCAGTGTGGGCTGATGAAGGGCTGCTGATCATGCACCATGAAATTTCCCTATCATGCACCATTTCTAAAAAATTGCCTATATTTGTTATTTCAATTAATTATTAAAGTCAGAGTTAATGATGCCATGATTAAGGAAGGCATTTTTGTCGGTCCACAAATCAAACAGGTCATCAATGACAGGCAATTTGAATAACTTCTAGTGGGACCAGCAAAAATTGCATGGAAGGCATTCAAGGGTGTTGAAAATTTTCTTGACAACTACAGAGCACCAAACTATGTGCAGCTGGTTGACAACATGCTTCAAGCATCCAAAACCATGAAGAGTAACATGTCACTAAAGATTCATTTTCTGCATTCCCATTTAGACGTCTTCCCTGTAAACCTTGGCACTGTCAGTGATGAGCACGGTGAAAGAAACCGTATCAAGGCAACTAGAATCAATGTTGGTTGATCATTGTTAGACACTTAAGCAAGAAGCCTCAGACACTGAGTTCAAACAAAAATCATCAACAAAATATTTTTAGCTTAGTTGAACTATTGCAAAATGGCAGCATCATTATGCAATTAAACACTTTATAGTCAATAAAAGCAACACACACAAAATGCTGGAGGATCTCAGCAGACCCGTCAGCACATATGGAAGAGAGTTAAAAAACAGATGTCTTGGGCTGAGACCTTACATCAGGATTGGAGAAAAAAAGATAGGGTCGGAGTGAGAAGATGGGAGGAGGGAAAGAAGAGGTACAAGGTAGTAGGTGATAGGTGAAAGGTGAAACCAGAGTGGAGGAGGGGTGAAGTAAAGAGCTGAGAAGCTAGTGAAAGAGATACAGGGCTGGAGACAGGGGAATCTGGTAGGAGAGGACAGATGGCCATGGAAGAAAGGGAAGGGGGAGGAGCACCAGAGGGAGGTGTTGGGCAGGTAAGGAGATAATTTGAGTGGGAAATGGGAATGGAGAATGGTGAAGGGGAGGGGGAAATTACTAGAAGTTCGAGAAATTGATGTTCATGCCATCAGGTAGGAGGCTACCCAGAAAAAATATAAGGTGTTGCTCCTCCAACCTCAATGTGGCCTCCACGACAGTAGAGGAAGCCAAGGAATGACATGTTGGAATGGGAATGGGAAGTAGTGTTAAAATGGGTGGCCACTGGGAGATCCCACTTTTTCTAGTGGATGGAGCATAGGTGCTTGGTGAAACAGTCTCCTAATCTATGTCGTGTCTCACCAATATACTGGAGACCGCACCATGAGCACCGGATACAGTGGATGACTCCAACAGACTCACAGGTGAAGTGCCACCTCACCTGGAATGACTGATTGGGGCCCTGAATGGTAGTGAGGGAGGAGGTGTAGGGGCAGGTGTAGCACTTGTTCCGCTTGCTGGGAGAGGTGCTGGAGGGAGATGAACATGTGAGTTACGTAGGAAGTGATCTCCACAGAAAGCAGAAAGTGGGGAGGGGTGGTAAAGAATTGCTTGGTGGTGGGATCTTGTTGGAGGTGGCGGAAGTCGTGGAGAATTTTGTGCTGGATGCTGAGGTGGGTGGGGTGGTAGGTGAGAACACGAGGAACCCTATCTCTGGTGGGGTGGTGGGTGGATGGGATGAGGGCACACATGCGCGAAATGGAAGAGATGTGGGTGAGGACATTAGATGTCTGGTGCTCTTCCTTAACAACTGAAACCAGGTGTACATGGACCAGGTATATTTCTCAAAACACTGGGTTACAGACAGTTTATTACCAGCTAACACATCCTGCTATAAACAATGGGAGAAGTAACTAAAAGTTAGTCTTTTAGTTCACTGAAGTTCCATTCATTAATTATTCCCTTTCCATTCACTCTACTCCAAAGTCATTTGTTTCAAACCATATGCTCCTGTCTTCATATAGGAGTGCAAACCTTTCTAAGAGCAGAGAGAGGACAGAAGTTTGTTCTTTATGTGCCATGTCGTATGATGTGGGCCATCATGGTCTTTCCATGACCACGAATGTTCTTGTCAAATATTTCTACTCAAGTGGTTTGCCATTGCCTTCTTCTGGGCAGTGTCTTTACAAGACAGGTGACCCCATGCATTATCAATACTCTTCAGAGATTGCCTGGTGTCAGTGGTCGCATATATAAGTGGGTAGCAGTCAGGAGAGGGCAGGGCAAGAGTCAGGTACTGGAGAGTACCCCTGTGGCTGCCCCCCTTAATAATAAGTACTCCTGTTTGAGTACTGCTGGGCAGGGGGGGGGGAAACGGGGCAACAGCCTACCTGGGGGAAACACCAGTGACCATGCCTTTGGCACAGAGTCTGGTCCTGTAGCTCAGAAGGGTAGGGAAAGGAAGAGGGCAGAAGTGATAGGGGACTCTATAATTAGGGGTCAGGCGGGCAATTCTGTGGACACAGGAAAGAAACACGGATGGTAGTTTGCCTCCCAGGTGCCTGGGTCCAGGATGTTTCTGATCGTGTCCACGATATCCTGAAGTGGGAAGGTGAACAGCCAGAGGTTGTGGCACATATTGGTACCAACGACATAGGTAGGAAAAGGAAAGAGGTCCTGAAAACTGACTACAGGGAGTTAGGAAGGAAGTTGAGAAGCAGGATCGCAAAGGTAGTAATCTCGGGATTACTGCATGTACCATGTGACAGTGAGTATAGGAATAGAGTGAAGTGGAGGATAAATGCGTGGCTAAGGGATTGGAGCGGGGGCAGAGATTCAGATTTCTGGAACATCGGGACCGCTTTTGGGTCAGGCGTGACTTGTACAAAAAGGACGGGTTGCATTTGAATCCCAGGGGGACCAATATCCTGGCAGGGAGGTTTGTTAAGACTATAGGGGAGAGTTTAAACTAGAATTGCTGGAGGATGGGAACTGAACTGAAGAGAAGGAGGTAGGGGCAGTTGGCTCACAAATAGAGAAAGCTTGGAGACAGTGCAAGAGGGAGGATAGGCAGGTGATAGAGAAGGGTCGCGCTCAGAGTGATGGTTTGAGATATGTCTATTTTAATGCAAGGAGTATTATGAACAAAGCAGATAAGCTTAGAGCGTGGATCAGTACTTGGAGCTATGATGTTGTGGCCATTACAGAGACTTGGATGCTGCGGGGCCAGGAATGGCTACTTCAAGTGCCAGGCTTTAGATATTTCAGAAGGGACAGAGAGGGAGGCAAAAGAGGTGGAGATGTAGCACAGCTGATCAGAGATAGTGTCACGGCAGCAGAAAAGGGGAAGTCACGGAGGGATTGTCTACTGAATCTCGGTGGGTGGAAGTTAGAAACAGGAAGGGATTAATAACTCTACTGGGTGTTTTTTATAGACCAGCAATAGTAACAGGGATATTGAGGAGCAGATAGGGAGATAGATTCTGGAAAGGTGTAATAATAACAGGGTTGTTGTGAGGGGAGATTTTAATTTCCCAAATATTGATAGACATCTCCCTCGAGCAAGGGGTTTAGATGGGGTGGAGTTTGTTAGGTGTGTTCAGGAAGGTTTCCTGACACAATATGTAGATAAGCCTACAAGAGGAGAGGCTGTACTTGATCTGGTATTGGGAAATGAATCTGGTCAAGTGTCAGGTCTCTCAGTGGGAGAGCATTTTGGAGATAGTGATCACAATTCTATCTCCCTTACCATAGCATTGGAAAGGGTTAGGAACAGACAAGTTAGGAAAGCATTTAATTGAAGTAAAGGG
Source organism: Mobula hypostoma (assembly GCF_963921235.1). NCBI lineage: Eukaryota > Metazoa > Chordata > Chondrichthyes > Myliobatiformes > Myliobatidae > Mobula > Mobula hypostoma. Next base: position 30,106,267 of record NC_086108.1, on the reverse strand, counting down.
AAACATGAGGCTATCAGGCAGGAACTTTGAAGCATAAATTGAGAACAGATGTTCTCAGGGAAATGTACAGCAGAAATATGGCAAATGTCCAGGGGATATTTGCGTGGAGTTCTGCACAGGTATGTTCCAATGAGACAGGGAAAGAATGGAAGGGTACGGGATCTAGTCAAGAAGAAAAGAAAAGCTTACGAAAGGTTCAAAAACCTAGGTAATGATAGAGATCTAGAAAATTATAGGGCTAGCAGGAAGGAGCTTAAGAATGAAATTAGGAGAACCAGAAGGGGCCATGAGAAGGCCTTGGTGAGCAGGATTAAGGAAAACCCCAAGGCATTCGACAAGCATGTGAAGAGCAAGAGGGTAAGACGTGAGAGAATAGGACCAATCAAGTATGACTATGGAAAACTGTGTATGGAACCGGAGAAGATAGCAGAGGTACTTACTGAATACTTTGCTTCAGTATTCACAATGGAAGAGGATCTTGGCGATTGTAGGGATGACTTACACTACCTTTGGTAGAGACGTGTCTCCACCCAACCACCCACTTTCTAAGAGCATGTGCCCAAATTGGGGATAATCTAAAAAATTCTCTCATGTGTCTTGGTAATTTTGAGCAGAGGTTATCACTGATTAATGAATTAGTAACAATAATTATAGGAAAATTATAAGGAAAAGGGATGAGTTCTGTTGTTTATTTACATGTATTTATTGTTCTACTATTAATAAAAGTACAATAGAGGCAGATTGAATTAAATAAAGCATTTCAGAAAATGTTTCAAAAACTATTAATATTAATCTTTTAAAAAGACTATTGAAAAATAACATCTTTTCTAAGTAGCATTGTTCGTCATAGAATACATAAGGAATGTGAAAATGCAGTTGGTGCATATTCATAAACGACCAAGGCTAGAAAAATAAATATACATTAAGTGAGACTTTTGTTACTGCACTCCTAATAATGACAAATATTTTATATCCGGTGTGTGACTCACATAAATATATTGATGAAAATAGTGTTACTATTGCCAAAACATTAAAAGTTTCAGAAATGGAATTCCAAAGTTTTGGAGCATCTGTCTGGAGTTTTATGCTTTGATCCAGATATTAACTGATTTCTTTCAATATATTCTCGTTCAGCACTTAAGTCAACAAATCTTTGTTTCCAAATTGAGCTGCTTTGTAAATCAATCAATTGTATTTCTAAATTATATACATCAACCCACCACAACATTTCCAAATTCAGCTTGTCTAACATTGTCTGCATACTTCATAAATTTTGCAGTTTCCTCAAATGACCTGAATTTCAATTCAGGGTAGTTGGATGTCCAACATATTTTGCAAAACTGATTGACAAAACTTGCCCCTTTACCAGTCATGCTGGGTTCACCATCAGTTGTCATGGAAACTATGTTTGAAAGGTTAAGTTGTCAGCTAGACAATGCTTTTACTCTGCTTTATATATTTCGACCTCTGTGGTATGTTCAGGTAATCTTACCAAGTTAACCAGTTCTTTCCCTACAAAATTAAGCAATAATGGCTAACCTAACTGTTGATATAATGTCAATACTCCCATCAAGGCGATTGGAAAGAAACTTACAGGAACTAACATCATTTGCTGGTCGTTCTGCTCTGTTTGTTCCCATAGTAATATTCCATCTTTTACTATTTCTGCTCACTGAAAATTCCCTAATGGACGGAATATTTTTTCATTTCTTGAAAAACCATCAATGAGGGAAAGAGCACAATCTAGCCATGATTCTTTAATATATTCCCCATCATCGAGTGGTTTTCCACATTGAGCAATAATCTTTGAAAATTCAAAACTATCAGCAACCAAGTTGGAACTACCTGTAATAAAGGTCATTGAAGTATTTGCCTGCAGATTTTCTTTTTGTTCTTGGTCACTTCTATCGTAAAGGCATTCTGACCAGTTTCATAATACCGCTTTGTGGGGGATGTCCTGCACACCACTGTTTCAGAACGTAAGATGCATAATGCTTTATCGTACATTTTAATCACGCCAAATCTTTCACTCCACCACTCTTGAAGAGTCCAGCTGCTTTACCCATCAGTTGAATGTATTATTGTTTCTTTCCTGGTGTATCTGACATTCTGAACAAGCTGTGATGAATCAGAATCAGAATCAAGTTTAATATCTTTTAGATATTAAATCAGATTTAATATCAAATTGAAAGAGTCTATTGAGGAGGAGAAGATGGCGGCGCGACACAGTGTGCACGGCCGCTCCAAAATGATATCGTATTTGTAAGTAGGATGCCGTGCACAATCCTGATTTGATGGAGACAGACGTGAGAAGCACGGCGGAACATCTGGAGAAACTTCTGAAATGCCCGCTTTGCTGCCGCTGCTACTGTGTGACTGAGAATCTCCAGAGGGGAAGGCCCCAAATGCTCGGCTTTGTCTATTGCCTGTTGCCGGGGCCGGGATTGAAGCGTTCGGCAGAGATGGTGCTCAGTGCACGATGTTGGAGGGCTGGTCGGAGGTTCGAAGTTTTTGGACCGACTCAAGAGTGGGCTGTGGTCGGGTGCTTCCAGGGTGCTGCATCGACAAGTTTGCAGCGCTAGAAGCTCATGGCAGGAAGAGTTTTTCTTCCTTTCTCCGTCTGTGTGAGATGATGGGACTTTCGGGAGACTTTGAGACTTTTTTTACCATGCCCATGGTCTGTTCTTATCAAATTACTTTGCACTGTTGTAACTATATGTTATAATTATGTGGTCTTCGTCAGTTTTTCAGTCTTGTTTGTGTTGCGTTTCTGTGATATCATTCTGGAGGAACATTGTATCGTTTCTTAATGCATGCATTACTAAATGACAATAAAAGAGGACTGTTTGTCCTTATAATCTACTCTAATCTAATATCACCATGAAAATTGGTAACTTTACAGCAGCAGTACAGTGTAATACATGGAAAATAAATATAGAGAATGTCTATTAAAAAGCTAAATTAAAATAAGCAGTACAAAAAGAGAAATTTAGAAAAAGTTGTGAGGTAGTGTTCACGGGTTCAATGTCCATTTAGAAATCAGGTGGCAGAGGGGAAGAAGCTGTTCCTGAATCACTTTATCTGTGCCTTCAGGCTTCTATACCTCCTTCCCAATGGTAACAATGCAAAGATGGCATGTTCTGGGTTGTGGGGATTCTTAATGATGGACACCATCCTCCTCAGGCACCGCTCCACGAAGATGTCTTGGATACCACAGAGACTAGTACCCATGGTGGAGCTGACTAATTTTACAAGTTTCTGCAACTTACTTCAGCATTGTACAGTAACCACCCACCATACCCCCACTCCCCCACTCCCCCCCCCAATACTAGATGGTGCTGTAGCCAGTCAGAATGTGCTCCATAATACTTATGTAGAAGTTTTCAAGTGTTTTAGTTGACAAGCGAAATCTCTTCAAACTCCTAATGAAGTATAGCCGCTGTCTTGCCTTCTTTATAGCTGCATCAATATGTTGCATCCAGGTTAGGTCCTCAAAGATCTTGACACCCAGGAACTTAAAGTTGCTCACTCTCTCCATTTCTGATTCCTCTACGAGGATTGGTTTGTGTTCCCTTGTCTTACCCTGCTTGAAGTCAACAATCAGCTCTTTGGTCTTGCGGACATTGAGTGCAAGGTTACTGTGACACCACTCAACTAACTGGTATATCTTGCTCCTGTACGTCCTTTCTTCATTATCTGAAATTCTGCCAACAATGGTTGTATCTTAGCAAATTGAAAGATGGCATCTGAGCTATGCCTCGCCACACAGTCGTGGCTACAAAGACAGCAGAGCGGTGGGCTAAGCACATATCCCTGTGGTGTGCCAGTGTTGATTGTCAGCAAGGTGGAGATGTTATTTCCAATCCGCACTGATTGTGGTCTTCTCGCCAATAAACAACATCCTGACAGAGATATTTGCATTGTCCAGGTGATCCAAGGCTGTGTGGAGAGCCATTGAGAACGCTTTCACTGTCGGCCTATTATGGTGATAAGCAAATTGCAGTGGGTCCAGATCCTTCCTGAGAAAGGTGTTGAATCTAGCCATGACCAAGCTCTCAAAGTATTTCATCACTGTAGATGTGAGTGTTATCGGACAATAGTAACTCAGGCAGCTCTTGCTGCTCTTCTTGGGCACTGATATAATTGTTGTCCTTTGTACTAGCTGAGAACATCTGCAGTGAGATGAACTGTAGCAGTGAGAGACTGAAAATGCCTTTGAATACCCCCCACCAGTTGGTTGGCACAGGTTTCAGAGCCTTACCAGGTACTCTATTGGGTTCTACCCCCTTGCAAGGGATCCTTAAAAGACAGCCTGTTGTCAGCCTCGGAGATGGAGATCACAGGGTTACCAGATGCTACAGGGATCCTCATAGCTGTGAGCTTATTCTTCCTTTCAAAGCGAGCATGAAAGGTGTTGAGCTCATCTAGTAGTGAAGCATCACTGTCATTCATGACATTGAGTTTTGCTTTGTAGGAAGCAATATTCTGCAGAGCCTGCCAGAGTTGTCGTGCATCCAATGTTGCCTCGAACCTCTCTCAGAATTGTTTCTTGGCTGTTGAAATAGCCCTCCACAAGCAATACCTGGCTTTCCTATACAGACCCTGGTCGCCAGACTTCAATACCACAGATCTAGCCCTCAGCAGACTATCAGCTTCTTGGCTCATCCATGGCTTTTGGCTTGGGAATGTACAGTAAGTTTTCATAAGCACACACTCATCCATGCATGAGTAAACATATTGTTAAAATCTCACTGAAAAACTTAAGTATCATATGTCAGGATCTCCCAGTGGCCACACATTTTAATTCCATGTCCCATTCCCATTCTGATATGTCTATCCACGGCCTCCTCTACTGTAAAGATGAAGCCACACTCAGGTTGGAGGAACAACACCTTATATTCCGTCTGGATAGCCTCCAACCTGATGGCATGAACATTGACTTCTCTAACTTCCGTTAATGCCCCACCTCCCCGTCGTCCGTTATTTATATATATATATATATATCCTTTTTCTCCCTCTGTCCCTCTCACTATACTGCTTGCCCATCCTCTGGGCTTTCCCACTCCCCCTTTCTTTCTCCCTAGGCCTCCCGTCCCATGATCCTTTCATATCCTTTTGCCAATCAACTGTCCAGCTCTTGGCTCCATCCCTCCCCCTCCTGTCTTCTCCAATCATTTTGGATCTCCCCCTCCCCCTCCCACTTTCAAATCTCTTACTAGCCCTTCTTTCAGTTAGACCTGACGAAGGGTCTCGGCCCGAAACGTCGACTGCACCGCTTCCTAGAGATGCTGCCTGGCCTGCTGCATTCACTAGCAACTTTTACGTGTGTTGCTTAAGTAACATATTGTAGGTTTACTAATATAAGTAAAATCTGTTTATTGCAGAAACATAAATATTCACGGAAGAACTAATCTACATATTTTCCATTATTGTCACTGAATATTCAGCTTACAAATAACAGAAGAAAAAGCATAAACAGAGTGAAGTTAATGTCAATTGGCCCAAGCGTTTACTATTCAAATACCAATGTGTACACTGGGTCTAATAGGATTTCAAAACGTATCATACTGTCATGTTTTCTCGCAACTGCCTGGCTGGAGACAAGCCAATACGAGACATTCCCTGTGAAAAGGTGTCATTATTCTTGGCTAAAGGGATCAGGGGGTATGGAGAGAAGGCTGGTACAGGGTTCTGAGTTGGATGATCAGCCATGATCATACTGAATGCTGGTGCAGGCTCGAAGGGCCGAATGGCCTACTCCTGCACCTATTTTCTATGTTTCTATGTTTCTATGTTTTGAAAATCATTTTCTGCTTCACTTGGCAGTAAAGATAATCATTATGTATCATTTTATTGTGGTGGGGCTTAAAGAAGTGAGGGGCTGCACTTCATGCCATGTGCCAACACAATATTTGCGCATGCTATTTTAGCACACGTGCCACAGGTTTGCCACCCCCGTCTTAATATATTAGCTTCCCTGATTGGACTGACACCAAATTATACCGTGATCATTTGCCTGTTGTATATCAGATGCCACTGATCATCCTAAAGAACCAGAGTTCCGTGACAGGCTACTGATTCCCTAAGAAATATATTGTAAAGGAAAAAAAAACTCTGACACAATTTCTACTGTTGCACTCAAATAACGTAATCCAATGCTAACCCTAATGGCAGCACCCTTACACTGACCCACATTTCCATTGATGGAAGTCATAGAGTTAATTATCCACGACAACTCCAAAAGAGCTGTGCATTCAAGTTTAGATCCATAGCTTTGAAAATACATCAAGTTTCCATCTTTTTAACTGCGATGTGTGCTTATCTTTTGCTAAAGCTGTGAATTCAGGAAGCCTTCCATCGCTGTAAGCTTCTGGTCCTTGGTTTTTTATTGATTCATTTGCTGGTCGGCAGTAATTCATGACGAGGCCAGTGTTTATTGGCTTTGAGAAGTCAGTAGCAATCTGCCTTCCTCAATCACTACAGTACCTCTGGTGAAAATACTCCCACAATGATTCTGGGCAGGGAACTCCAGGATTCGAACTTAGTGGCAATGAAGGAATAGTAACATATTTCTGTTGGGGTGATATGCGGCTTGGAAGAGAATCTGTCAGTGGTGGTGGTGATCCAAAGTATCTGCCTTAGTGATAGGGGTTGGAGATTTAGGAGATATTGTCAAAATAAAGCTGTCCTCTCATTCTTCAACATGTTAATTTGTATATGTGCACCATAGGTATTCACCTCTTAACTAAAGGAAATAGTCAAGTTCAAAGTTCAAAGTTCAAAGTTTATTGTCATGTGTACAAGTATCTCTATGCACACGTGCAATAATCAACTTACTTGCAGCAGCATCTGGGGCACACGGCATCAAGTAAGCATCAGCCATGAGGAAAACAGAATTAAACATAAGTTATACAGGATCTTTACCAGAAAGAGCACACTACTTCCTTTCAGTGCAATGTAAGCAAAGTGGTCCTTGAACTGCTAAACTAAGTGATTAGGGTTTTGCTGATTGGTTCAAGAACCAAACAGTTGAAGGAAGGTAGTAGTTTTTGAGCCTGGAGGCATGGAACTTCAGGGTTCTGTACCTCCTTCCTGATGGCAGCTGCAAATATATGGCATGGCCCGGACTGAGGGGAATCTTTGATGATGGATGTTGCCTTCTTGAGCCAGCACGTCCTGTGGATACTACCAATAGTGGGAGGGATGTAAGGGCAGACTCCATCACTCTCTGCAAGCTCTTACATTGCTGTGCATTCAAATTACCATACCAGACTCTGATGCAACCAGTCAGGATACTTTGAACAGTGCATTCAGTAGAACTCTGTTGGAGCGTTTGATGAGAAGCCAGACCTTCTTAACATCCTAAGAAAGTAAAGATGTTGTGACACTTTTGTTAGGATTAAATCTGTCTGTGAGGCCCAGGATAAGTCATCTGATATGCTAACATCGAGGAATTTAATACTGATGACACTCTTCACCAACAATCCCCCCCCCCAATGCAAATGGATGCTTCTTTGCCCTTCCTGTTCGTTGTATCCAGGACTCTTATAACCATATAGCCCCCATTAAATACCCTTTCTTTTTCCAAATAAAGTCGGGCAATCTTCCCTTGGAACCACAATTTGCCAGTCTTTGTATTATCCCTATATAATTCCTTCAGTTTGTAAGTTCCATGAGTGACCGTGGAGTTTTAAAGAAGAGGAGTGCAGGAGATTTTTGAAAATAAAGCCACCTTGCGACTGACACAGCCCTGGAATTGAATCAATGGGAGGCAGCCTCCAGTGGAGATGCTCTCTTGGGGGTGGCTGTGTCATAGTCCCAGGTGCTGTGTTTGAGGGGAAAGTGCTGAGCCTCTGGCTTGAGGAGTTTTGAGGAGTAGGCTGGGCTACTAAGATGAGTTAAGCTTTTCATCTTTGCTCTTTAGTCTTATTGTGATTGCGTGACAGTTATTCCTTGTGAAGATTTTGTATAATTGACATTTAATTTCTTGTGAAAGCTGTTTATCTGATCCTATGTTCCTGTGATGCTGCTGCAAGTGAGTTTTCCATTGCACCTCTGCACTCGGCACATGCAGTTGTACATAGAAAATAAACTTAACTTTGACTTTTGTTTGTAAGTGAATGTAATCCCGTACCTCTGAATGCACGATACTGCATGACTGGACACCAGTGTTGAAGAAGCTTTAACAGTATGTTGCTGAGAAATTTGTAGATGGCATGAGCCAAGGATGCGAATGATTAATGTGAAATATTGAGCTTTAGCTAGGGATTGAACTACAACCTCCAAGGCAAGTGCAGAATACTCCATCGTGGCTGCTGGAAAAGAGTCACACCTATTAAACGCCCAGCCCCTGACCTGCTTGTGCAGGTGTACCATTTGGGTGGCTGGTCCAGATAAAATTTTGGCCATTGGTGAACCACAAAATGTTAGTGTTAGAGCACAGAAGAACTTGTTAAGTGCCTTTCAATCTGCAATATTTGTCATGGATAAATATTATTTCCCACTCTCTACTATATAGGTCTTGAGTTATACAGTAGAATCTGCTCTCCATTCCATATTGACCTTTTTGCCCATCTGCACTCATCCTAATTGCACACATTTGGTCAGCATCCTTCCATGTCATGCCTCTTTCAGTGCTTGTATGAATCTCTCTTGAATGTCATATAGGTACTACCCAGGTTAGATAAAGGATTTGTTTCTGAGAACTGTCTATATACTGACTTTTCCATAAATCAGAAATGAACAATTTCCCATCTCACTCTTGCATGCATTTCCTACAGTTCTTCAATTACATTGAATATTTTCTGTTCACCTTAATACTATGCATAATTAAACTAATGGAACAAATAGAGTAATAAATACTTGTTGGGAATTTTTAAAGTTTATGGAAAATTTGCGCAGTCTTTGCCGCAGTGCCTCACTGATAATCTCTGCACCGAGGACAGCAGGTACATAGGGATATCACCATCTTTAGTGTTGAAATTGCGGGGGCCCTGGCAGAAATATTTAAAATGTCGCTGTCTACAGGTGAGGTGCTGGAGGCTTGGAGAGTAGCTCATGTTGTTCCGTTGTTTAAAAAAGGATCAAAAAGTAATCCGGGAAATTATAGGCCGGTAAGTTTAACGTCGGTAGTGAGTAAGTTATTGGAGGGAGTACTAAGAGACAGAATCTACAAGTATTTGGATAGACTGGGACTTATTAGGGAGAGTCAACATGGCTTTGTGCATGGTAGGTCATGTTTGACCAATCTATTGGAGTTTTTCGAGGAGGTTACCAGGAAAGTGGATGAAGGGAAGGCAGTGGATGTTGTCTACATGGACTTCAGTAAGGCCTTTGACAAGGTCCCGCATGGGAGGTTAGTTAGGAAAATTCAGTCGCTAGGTATACATGGAGAGGTGGTAAATTGGATTAGACATTGGCTCGATGGAAGAAGCCAAAGAGTGGTAGTAGAGAATTGCTTCTCCGAGTGGAGGCCTGTGACTAGTGGTGTGCCACAGGGATCAGTGCTGAGTCCATTGTTATTTGTCATCTATATCAATGATCTGGATGATAATCTGGTAAATTGGATCAGCAAGTTTGCTGATGATACAAAGATTGGAAGTGTAGTAGACAGTGAGGAAGGTTTTCAGAGCCTGCAGAGGGACTTGGACCAGCTGGAAAAATGACTGTAAAATGGCAGATGGAGTTTAATACAGACAAGTGTGAGGTATTGCACGTTGGAAGGACAAACCAAGGTAGAACATACAGGGTTAATGGTAAGGCACTGAGAAGTGCAGTGGAACAGAGGGATCTGGGAATACAGATACAAAATTCCCTAAAAGTGTCGTCACAGGTAGATAGGGTCGTAAAGAGAGCTTTTGGTACATTGGCCTTTATTAATCGAAGTATTGAGTATAAGAGCTGGAATGTTATGATGAGGTTGTATAAGGCATTGGTGAGGCCGAATCTGGAGTATTGTGTTCAGTTTTGGTCACCAAATTACAAGAAGGATATAAATAAGATTGAAAGAGTGCAGAGAAGGTTTACAAGGATGTTGCCAGGACTTGAGAAACTCAGTTACAGAGAAAGGTTGAATAGGTTAGGACTTTATTCCCTGGAGCGTAGAAGAATGAGGGGAGATTTGATAGAGGTATATAAAATTATGATGGGTATAGATAGAGTGAATGCAAGCAGGCTTTTTCCACTGAGGCAAGGGGAGAAAAAAACCAGAGGACATGGGTTAAGGGTGAGGGGGGAAAAGTTTAAAGGGAACACTTAAGGGAACATCTTTTTCACACAGAGAGTGGTGGGAGTATGGAATGAGCTGTCAGACAAGGTGGTAAATGAGGGTTCTTTTTTAACATTTAAGAATAGATTGGACAGATACATGGATGGGAGGTGTATGGAAGGATATGGTCCGTGTGCAGGTCAGTGGGACTAGGCAGAAAATGGTTTGGCACAGCCAAGAAGGACCAAAAGGCCTATTTCTGTGCTGTAGTCTTTCTATGGTTTCTATGGTTTCTAAATTCCCCCTTAAGTTACGGTCTTGGTTCGGAATTATAGCTTCTTTCTTATGTTGTTGCTGAGATTAAATATTGCAACTCTCTACCAAAATTCATTACAGAGGTTATCTTCTTTACAGGGACAGCAGCTGTAGAACATACAGGGGAAAGATACTCAGAACAATTCAGGGAAAAAGAAACTGTATTGTTGTGAATAACAGAGGGTGATTTCCCAAGGGTAAAAAAATAGAGGGAATCTGACCACCAGGAGCTAAAAATAAAACTTCCAAATCAAATTTATGTAGTGCATATCTTGAATAATGGTCTGCAGATTATTATTATTCTGATGAAGATTTGGAAATGAATTGGAACTGCAGTTTTCCAAACATAGAGGCACATGTAAAGTGTTACTAAATTAAAATGGGCTCAAAGATGTAACTTCTTTTTGTCAAGAAGAGAGTATGATTCACGTCTACCAAAGCAGGTGATTCATTCCATTGCTTCAACTGAAGAAAAGAAAATCTCTGCTTTCATTCATGCTCACCTTAATCACATCTAAAATGGGTTTTTAACTGTAGCCTAGCTTAAATCAACTTTTTAAATGTGTTAACACTGTACTAATCAGTCAGTCAAAATTTACCCTCTTTTTATTGCATGCTTCACTTTGATAGAACAAAATTTAAAATATTTTGAAAGCCAAAATTAGAATTTACAAATTGTGTTATCTGATGCAAATATTATTAAATGCAATCCTGTTTCTTTCCATTTCTGTTCTGCATGGCTAATGTGGATGTAGTGCAACAATCTGAAGTTAACTCTCAGTTAGATGGACCACAATATAGTCCAGGAAAGTGTGGAGTGAATCACTGTGATACCTCCCTCATGCTTGAGTCCAGGGCATAAGGTTTACATGTTCCATGATCTGTTCTGAAAATTGACTTAAGCTAGAGGATTTTTTAATTTTCTAATTTGACATGAGTTGTAATTATCCACATCCCCCTTGGTTTAGAGTTTCCCATGTACAATCTGTAAGGTGACAGCTAAGGCTGTCTGCTTTGGATCTATCATGCAATCTGAGATTGCTCAAGAACTGCAGTTAATTTTCCAAATGACTGATTTTGTTTTTCATTTTGAAAAGTTAAGGACCAACATGACATGCACAATTTAATGTCATGGTGATGGGTGCTGTTTCCAGCAAATGAAGAAAACTTGATCTGTTGAGTTCACTGCACCTCCAAAGCTCGTCACATTTTGGTTGTCTAGGTGATACAATATTATATCAGAGTCAAATAAATCTACCCAAGCTCTGTAGATTAGATTAAATTGGGTAAAGTGAATGAATTATCAAACAGGGAACACCAGAAATAATAGTAATTTCTATTGGTTTACCTCTGGAAGTTATTATTGTTGTAGGATCTTAAACTAAAAGCTTCTTCCTCCATTCATCTCATTGAAGATGATGAGATTTGAATAGTATTCTATAAAATATCAAGGTGGTTCCCAGCTGGCTCAGTGAACATGAAGGAGAGGCAGATACAATAAAGCTATTTGTTTTTTAACCTCTATTCCAATTAAGTTGATTCCATCTAGTCACTGTTCTCAATCAAGAAAGCCTCCAGATGTCACAGTGGTGGGGGCATTGGGAGCAAGGGGGGACCCAAATGCAAGACACATCTTGTGAGGTTACTTAAATTTAGTTTATTGTTAGAAACCAGGAGAGCAAGGCAGGAGTAGGAATTGTGAACTGGACAAGGACTGAGGACTATGACTAGGCTGGGACCAAGGGTCTAGGCTAGGACTCGGAATCGACTCCCAGAACTAGAGGAGACATGAAGAGGCTAGGTATGGACTCCGAGCCCGAGACTGGGCAAGGACCTGGTACCTGGCTCTTGCCTCGGGCTCGGACCCCAGAACCAGGCATGGACATGACATGGGCTAGGGAGAGGAGGAACATGGAAAACAGAGCCTCGGTCTCGGGAGAGCAGGTACATGGAACCATAGACACATACACAGAACAGACAGCTGGGACTCCTCCTTGGGTACAGGACATAGGGCCAGGACTCATGACCCTCCATGGGGCAACAGCAAGATGGCCTGACTTACCCCACGGAGGTGAGGACAAGACGAGACAAGACATGACTCTCCGCGGGGCAACGGCAAGATGGCCTGACTTACCCCACGGAGGCAAGGACAGGACAAGACCAACAAGAAAGCACACCAGACAGTACCTATCTAGCTCCGGCGATAGAACTAGACCGAAGTGCAGGCGAGGGCTGCAGACGAGGGCTAGAGGCGAGGGGTCAGAGAAGGGATTCAGACGGGGGGGGGCGGGGGTAGGACAGGAATCACAGACCACCAGGGCGAGAACTTGACTCGGAACTGGGAAGCCACCAGTGCCAGGACTTGACTTGGAACTTGAATGCTGCTGGAGCCAGGACTTGACTTGAAGCCTCCAGGTAGTGGCAAGCTCTCGACTCAGCCCGGGAACAGTAGACAGTGGTTCTTGATTCCCTCCAGCGGGTTAACTGACGGACCCACCTCGGTGAGGAAACTTTGCAAGCTCGCTTCGGCGAGGTAACTGGACAGGGTTGCTCCGGTGAGGAGAGGTGAATTAACGGCACTCGCTTCGGCAGATACTAGGCTTGCTCCGGCCAGATGACATCGGCACACCGTACCTTAGATGACTTTGCAGACGCTCCGGCGCCGAACGGCTGAAAGCTGGAGACTATAAACTACCGGTTCAGCTGAGTGTTAATTGCCTCTGATCACCAAAGTCGAGGGACACGGGAAAACAGGGTATCAACGGTCCGGATCGTAACATAAACAAGGTAAATTTAAAGGGACCCCGATCCGGTCCATGACACTACAGTAATAATGAAGGTCCTATGTCTGGCCTGATAATTCCAGCTGAGGCAGTGTGAATATTGGTGTTAGGTAAGGACATGTCATGATTCTACTATGGTAGGCACCATTGTCAAGCATACTGGTACATAACTTGAGTCCAGTTTCATATGTAAAGAATGGCACACATAAAGAATGACCTAAAGAAAACTCCAGAAACGTATTAAGTTCCCTCGGTACATTTTCTGGGGGTTAGCAGTAGTTGTTTTCACATATTGACTACCTCCGGGAAGAAAGATAAAGAAGATATCTTCATCATTATTTCTGACTAATCTTTCCCTGCCACTTGATTTTTTTGTTAAATTTCAAAATGAAGTATCCCTATCAATTTAAATAATGGATCCCTTCACCAACACCAATTCAAGAAAGATAACTTATAAAGGCAGAATTAAGGTAAGGGATTGACAGATGTAGGGGGATATTTTTTACATACTAACACTTGGTAAGGACATAAACACTGCTAAAGAACAATCACAGATAGCATTGAAATCCCAAACTTAATGTTACGATCAAGCATTGTTTTGGAGTTGGAAAAAGGCTGTCTTAACAAGGGGGTGAACACGTCACCAAGATTCTGAGTGCCGGCATTCAAATAATGAAAGGAATGGAGCCAGTGGTAAGGGAATGGAGTTTTTTTTAACGAAAAAGTTCTCTACCCGTTCAGAACTGATATGGAATGAACAGTGTGACTGCTTGACAGCTCTGCAATACCCAACATCCCAAAGCAAGATTCACCAGTGAATAACTACATCAGGTCACTTTGTCTTTATATTAAATACACTGTGTTATCAGCATTTTTTATTCCCCCCTTCATTCCTTGTTGGTCAGAAACATAAATTTAATCATGAAGATCAGCCTCCTGTTCTTTTCTTCTAGTCTTCAACGAACATTTCAAAGAGATTGTTCTTCCTTTGTCACTTTCTATTCCTTAGATTCAATGACCCATTAATCACACAGCCTGCAGAGACATCAGTGACAGCACGTAGAATTAGAGTTGTTGGGTTGAGTGGGAGCAGTGTATTGCAGAAAGTCAGCACTCAGAGCAGATGGCACTTTTTCACTTTGCTGCCTGAAGGACAAAACCTTGAGTGAGTCTGAACAATGAAATTCCCCTCGTGCAGTGCTGTTCTCCAGGGAGATATATATCCAAGACAAAGACTTGGCTGGGCGGACACAATCTCAAAGTCTGTAAATATCAGGAAACTCCAATAGGATGTGAAGATGGTAACAGAGCTCAAGAGAAGGACTGATGAGCAAACACAAACACTGGGCAAAGGCAACTTACTTTTGGGAACTGTGAAATAACAGGATTTTTGGAGGAAATAATAAAAACAAAATGCAGGGAATGCTCACACATTTTCCGTGGAGGGAGTTAATATTGGTGGGCTGAGTGCAGTATTGAAATGGATCTAAAATTTTATAAATACAGAAAATGTTGCAAATACTCAGCAAGTCTCAGCAAGGATAGGTTCATCCCATTAAGGCAGGGAAAGGGTGGTAGGGTGAAGGGCCTATGGTTGATAAGAGATGTGGAACACACCTCATCACGAGGAAGAAAGAAGCTTGCTTAAGGTTTAGGAAACAAGATCAGACAGGGCTCGAGAGTTACAGGGTAGCCAGGAAGAAGCTGAAGAATAGATTTTGGAGAGCTAGGAAGGGACATGAGAAGGCTTTGACTAGTAGGATTAAGGAAAACCTCAAGCCATTCTACATGTGTGTGAAGAAAAGGAGGGTGGCCAGTGTGAGGTTAAGACTGATCAGGGATAGCAAAGGAAACATATACCTGGAGTTGAAGGAGGCAGTGAAGGTCCTTAATGAATACTTTGTTTCGGTATTCACCAGTGAAAGGAAACTTGACTTTTGTGAGGACAGTGTAAAACAGGTTCATTTGCTAGAACATGTTGATTTTAAGAAAGAGGATGTGCTAGAACTTTTAAAACCCATTAGTATACTTGTCCCCGGGCCAGGCAGGACACACTCTGGGTTACTATGGGAAACAAGGAAAGAGATTGCTCCACCCTTGGTGATGATCTTTGCATCCTGATGGCCACAGAAGTAGTATCAGATGACTGGAGGGTGGCAAATGTTATTCTTTTGTTTAAGAAAGTCAGTAGGGATAACCTGGGAATTATAGACCAATGAGTCTTACTTCAGTGATGGCCAATATATTAGACAGGATTCTTAGAGACAGGGTTTAGAAGTATTTGAAAAGGCATAGTCTAATTTGTGATAGTCAGCATGGCTTTGTGAGGGGCAGGTTATGCCTTACGGGCCTGACTGATTTCTTTAAGGATGTGACAGAGTATATTGATGAATGTAAAGCAGTGTATGTGGTGTATACAGATTTTAGTAAGGCATTTGATAAGGTTCCCCATGATAGGTTCATTCAGAAAGTCAGGAGCCATGAGATCCAGGGAGACATCTGCAGAAAGCAGAGGGTGGTAGGAAATGAAGCATATTCTGCCAGGAGGTCAGTGACCAGTGGGAAACTGTTGTGAGACCCCAGCTCTTTGTAGTTTTCATAAATGACTTGGATGAGGAAATGGAAAGGTGGGTTAGTAAATTTGCAGATATCAGGAAGCGTGGTAGAACTGTGGATAGTGTGGAGGGTTGTTATAGGTCGTAATGGGACCTTGACAGGATGCAGAGCTGAGCCGAGAAGTGGCAGATGGAGTTCAACCCAGAAAAGAATGAAGTGGCTTATTTTGGAAGGTTGAATTTGAAGGCAGAATACAGGGTTAATGAGAGGGTTCTTAACAGTGTAGAAGAACAGAGCGATCTTGGGGACAAACTCCATAGGTCCCTCTAAGTTGGCTGCATAAGTTAATAGGGTTATTAAGAAGTCCTATGAGGTGTTGGCCTTTATTTGTTAGGGAATTGAGCTCAAGAGCCGCAAAGTAGTGTTACAGCTCTATAAAACCCTGGTTTGACCACGCTTGGAATATTGTGTTCAGTTTTGGCCACTTCATTATAGGAATGATGTGGAAGCTTTAGAGAGAATGCAGAGGAGGTTTACTAGGATGCTGCCTGGACTAGAGGGCATGTCTTAAGAGGATGGGTTGAGTAAGCTTGGGCTTTTCTCTTTGGAGTGAAGGAGGATGAGGGATGACTTAATAGAAGTGTATAAGATGATGAGAGACATGGACAAAGTGGCTTGCCAGAGACTTTTTCCAGGGCAGAAATAGTTAATACAAGATGATTGGAAGAAAATATAGGGGGTACATTAAAGATAACCTCTTTTCATGGGTGGGGGTGGGGGTAGAGGTAAATACATTAGGGGTATTTAAGAAGCTCTTAGATAGACACATATAAGATAGAAAAATAGAGGCTTATGTAGGAGGGCAAAATTAGATTGATCTTAGAGTAGTTTGAAAGGTCAGACCAACATTATGGCTGAAGTTCCTGTACTGTGCTATAACGTTCCGTGTTCTGTGTTCTAAGTCAGGTTGCTTTCGCGGGAAGAGAAACACAATCACAAACATTCTCATACGCTGGCAATCCAGTACAATGGATGCAAAATGCTGGCGGAAATCAGCATGTCAGGCGGCACCTGTGGGTGGCAATGAACAGTCAGCATTTCAGGCTGAGACCCTTCATCAGGACTGAAGCACCATCAGTCCTGGCAAGGAGATAACAGAAGCTCATTAAGCTGGAGGGCTAGTGGGTGAGGAGGGCTGTCTCTGATAAGCCAAAGCTGAAATGACCATGGGGCTAAGCTGTAACCAAGGTTATCTGGTCAATGAGTAAATGGGAACAGCTAAGGAATATGAACATAGAGAAATGAACGTGAGAGTGGTAAAATTTTAAAGCAGGGAAACATATCTGTCAGAATGTGCATGGCATGTTCTCCACTCTGTGAGGGGAGAAAGGAAAAGGGAAGCTGAATCGATATCACAAATGGACACGTAGAGACACAAAGATTCTGGCATCTGCATCAATAAATAACCTGCTGGAGGCACTCAAACGAGTCAAGCAACATTTGTGGGGAAAAGCAAGATATCAGACTGAAACACTGACAATTGCTTTCCCCCACAGATGCAGCTTATAACTTGCTGAGCTCCTTCAGCATGTTAATTATTTGTCACAGTTGGACCACTGATACAGACTGAGAAATTGAAGATGTGGTCCAGAGAACTGCAACATGCCCAGATGGATGGACTGCTAAACGGTGCTGGAGACCACAGACTGAAATCTCAGAATGGGAGTGGGATGGACAACTAAAGCGGCATTTAAAAGGGCTGTAGGAACAAAGAGTCCAGGGATCTACGTACACGTCTCTGAAAGTGACAGGAAAGTTGAAAAGATTAATTAAAATGCTTATGGAATCTTTGATGGAATATAAATATTGACATAGATACAGCAAGGAAGTAATAGGACATGGAAGAGTACAGCACAGCATAGTCCCATCGGCCCACGATGTTGTGCCAATCTTTTAGTCTACTCCAGGATCCATCTAATACTCTGCTTCTACATAGCCACAACATTCCATGTATGTATCTAAGAGCTGCTTAAATATCCCTAATGTATGAGCCTCTACCGTCACCCATGGCAGTGTGTACCAGGCACCAGCCCTACCTCTGACATCTCCCCTAAGCATTTAGATGTCTTCTGATATTAGTCATTGCTGCGTTGGGAAAAAGGGTGCTGGCTATCCATTCTACCTCTGCCTCTTGTCACCTAGTATATCTCTATCAAGTACTCTCTCATCTTCCTTTACCCCATGTTCTCTGATCCAGGCAGCATCCTGGTAAATATCCTCTGCACCATCTCTAAAGTTTTCACATCCTTTTCATAATGAGGTGACTAGAATTGAACATAATACTCCAAGTTTGGTCTAACCGTAGCTTCGTAGAGTTGCAACATTAGCTTGTGGCTCTTGACTAATGAAGGCCAACACATTATACGCCTTCTTAACCACCCTATGAACTTGTTACCAACTTTGAGGGATCTATAGACATGGACCCAGAGTTTGCTCTGTTCCTCAACACTGTGAAATATCCTGCCATTAACTTTGTACTCTGCCTTCAAGTTTGATCTTCCGTGGTGTATCACTTCACACTTTTCCACATTAAATTCCATCTACCACTTCTTATCCCAGCTCTGCATCCTGTCTATGTCCTGTTATAACCTGCAACACCTTCTACACTAATCCACACCGCTGACTTTTGTGTCATCTGCAAACTCACTAACCCACCCTTCCTCTTCCTCAACCACATCATTTATAAAAATCACAAAGAGCAGAGGGCCCAGGACAGATTTCTGCAGAACACCACTAATCACGGACCTCTAGGCCGAATATCCTCCATCTCTTACCGCCCTCTGCCTTTTGCACATGAACCAATTCCAAATGCACAAAATCCTTTGTAAAACACTGGTGCTAATAATGCTCATCCTTTGTAAAACAGCTGATAAAAAACTAGCTAAACTAATGTTAAATTCTTGGCACCCATGAAAATGCTAATGTCTGAGGACAGTTGCAGAGGGGATTAGAAACATAGAAACATAGAAAACATACAGCACAATAAAGGCCCTTCAGCCACAAAGCTGTGCCGAACATGTCCTTACCTTAGAACTACCTAGGCTTACCCATAGCTCTCTATTTTTCTAAGCTCCATGCACCCATCCAGGAGTCTCTGAAAAGACCCTATTGTTTCCGCCTCCACCACCACCACCAGCAGCCCATTCCACACACTCACCACACTGTAGGTAAAAAAAACTTACTCCTGACATCTCATCTGTACCTACTTCTAAGCGCCTTAAAACTATGCCCCCTTGTGCTAGCCATTTCAGCCCTGGGAAAAAGCCTCTGACTATCCACTTGATCAATGCCTCTCATCATCTTGTACACCTCTATCAGGTCACCTCTCATCCTCCGTCGCTCCAAGGAGAAAAGGCCGAGTTCGCTCAACCTATTCTCATAAGGCATGATTTATGAGAATGGTACCAAAGACTTCAGCCACATAGACAAATAAGAGAAATCTGATTTCCAACATCTGCAACATTTTGCTTTCTCAGCACTGAAAGTTATCCTGTCATATTTGTATGTCTCCTTGGAGTTTGCATTATTCTGTCACACACTCATGACCAATCTAAATATAGAGCTTTAGCGTATAAAACTCTGTCCCTATCATTCAGACCAAAACTAATTATTATACACACTTAGAAGTAATTTAATTCCAAAGATGTTACCAAATGCGAAAGTGAAACACCAATATAATATTGTATTTAAACCATACTTAAATTTAACTTCCAAAATTAGTGTGTAAAAGTAACTGTGACATTGATAACAGACTACACGTCAAAAATTTCACAGGGCTTCCTTTGCCATCAAGAAAAATTATATGAAGATGCAGGCAACTCCCTAATTAGAACTTCATAATTTTGAAGTTTCTACAGCCGTTACACAAGGTTAAAATGAGTTTTTATTGTGCAGATAATATGCTTTAATCAGCTGTTTCAGACCAATAGACCTGGACCAGTCCTTTCTCAAACTTTGGTTTGCCATATATCGGAGGTTTTGCCATCTCTTGTGTTAACCGCAGGCTTTATTGAAATGAGCTCTAACAGATGAGAATTTTTCAAAACCAAACCATGAATACAAGTAACCAATTTTCTCTGTAAGCATCACCATCAAGGAGGTACAAAGCAGCTATGAAGAGGATTGTCATGTTACCAATTTACCAGCATCACTACCCTCCATCCCACCAATTTTACACCTGCAAAATTATTCCATACTCACTTTGGACAAAAAAACAGTGTCATTTCAAATGGAAATTGGATTCAATTTCCTAGTTGTACCCAATACAGAACCTCCGTTCAGTGGCCACTGACTATATTGTTCAAGGTCTTGGACTGAAAAGCTTGAGCATGTAGATATTAAGGAAGAGGATGCGCTGGAGCTTTTGGAAAGCATCAAGTTGGATTAGTCACTGGGACCGGACGAGATGTACCCTAGGCTACTGCGGGAGGCGAGGGAGGAGATTGTTGAACTTCTGGTGATGATCTTTGCATCATCAATGGGGACGGGAGAGGTTCCAGAGGATTGGAGCGTTGTGGATGTTGTTCCCTTATTCAAGAAAGGGCGTAGAGATAGCCCAGGAAATTATAGACCAGTGCGTCTTACTTCAATGGTTGGTAAGATGATGGAAAAGATCCTGAGAAGCAGGATTTATGAACATTTGGAGAGGCATAATATGATTAGGAATAGTCAGCATGGATTTGTCAAAGGCAGATTGTGCCTTACAAGGCTGATTGAATTTTTTGAGGATGTGACTAAACACATTGATGAAGGTAGAGCAGGAGATGTAGTGTATATAGATTTCAGCAAGGCATTTGATAAGGTACCCTATACAAGTTTTATTGAGAAAGTAAAGAGGCATGGGATCCAAGGGGACATTGCTTTGTGGATCCAGACTGGCTTGCCCACAGGAGGCAAAGAGTGGTTGTAGACGGGTCATATTCTGCCAGTGGTGTGCCTCAGGGATCTGTTCTGGGACCCCTACTCTTCATGATTTTTATAAATAACCTGGATGAGGAAGTGGAGGGTTGGGTTAATAAATTTGCTGATGAAACAAAGTTTGGGGGTGTTGTGGGTAGTGTGGAGGGCTGTCAGAGGTTACAGTGGGGCATTGATAGGATGCAAAACTGGGCTGTGAAGTGGCAGATGGAGTTCAATCCAGATAGGTGTGAGGTGGTTCATTTTGGTAGGTCAAATATGATGGTAAAATATAGTATTAATGTTAAGACTCTTGGAAGAGTGGAGAATCAGGGGGATCTTGGGGTCTGAGTCCATAGGACACTCAAAGCTGCTGTGCAGGTTGAATCTGTGGTTAAGAAAGCGTACAGTGTATTGGCCTTCATCAATCATGGGATTGAGTTTAAGAGCCAAGAGGTAATGTTGCAGCTATATAGGATGCTGGTCAGACCCCATTTGGAGTACTCAGTTCTGGTCGCCTCACTACAGGAAGGATGTAGATTACAAGGATGTTGCCTGGATTGGGGAGCATGCCTTATGAGAACAGATTGAGTCAACTCGGCCTTTTCTCCTTGAAGCGACGGAGGATGAGAGGTGACCTGATAGAGGTGTACAAGATGATGAGAGGCATTGATTGTGTGGATAGTCAGAGGCTTTTTCCCAGGGCTGAAATGGCTAGCACGAGAGGGCATAGTTTTAAGATGCTTGGAAGTAGGTACAGAGGAGATGTCAGGTGTAGGTTTTTCAAAAAAGAGAGTCCTGAGAGTGTGGAATGGCCTGCTGGCAACGGTGGTGGAGGTGGAAACAATAGGGTCTTTTAAGAGACTCTTGGATAGGTACATGGAGCTTAGAAAAATAGAGAGCTATGGGTAACCCTAGGTAATTTCTAAGGTAAGGACATGTTCAGCACTGCTTTGTGGGCTGAAGGGCCTGTATTATGCTGTAGGTTTTCTATGTTTTTATGTCTTCTGCTGCTGTAGTGCATCCACTTCAAGGTTTGACATGATGTGCATCTACAGATTCTATTCTGCACACCACTGTTGTAATGTATGTTTACTTGAGTTACTGTCACCTCCTTGTCAGCTTGAAGCAGTCTGGCCATTTTCCTCTGACCTCTCTCATTAACAAGGCATTTTCGGTCACAGAACTGCCACTCACTAGGTGTTTTCTTTGTTTATCGCACTGTTTGCTGCAAACTCCAAAAGAATTTTATTCACGGAAATCCCAGGAGATCAGCAGTTTCACTAGATGTTTTTTGATTTTGCACTATTCTCTGTAATCTCTAGGGACCTGTTGCACATGAAAATCATAGGACATCAATTTCTGAGAGATACTCAAACCACCCTGTCTGGCATCAACAATCATTCCGTAGCCAAAGTTACCTGGATCACATTTCTTCCCAATTCTGATGTTTAGTCCAAACAAAAACTCAACTTCTTGACTATGACTGCATGCCTTTATGCATTGCGTTGCTGCCTTATGATTGGCTGATTAGATGTTTGCATTATCGAGTAGGTTTAAAGATGTACCTAATAAAGTGGCCACTGAATATGGACCTCCACTAAATTGGAGCACTGGCCTAACGGTTCAAGAAAGTAAAAGCATTTGTTTATCAAATAGATTAGATCCCCATTACATTAAAAAACAAAACTTGCAGATTTTGAAAATCTGAAAAAGAGAACAGAAAATGCTGGAGGTACACAGAAGGTCAGCCAGGATCTATGGTTAACATTTCAGATCAATGGCTTTTCTCAGAAGCAATATAAACAAAAAAGTATGAACCAAATTACAGGGAAGGGGGGATGGGAGGAGACAACAAGTATCTATTGCACCTATCCCCTATCTCCTGCAAGTTTGTACTCTTTCCCTACTCCCCAATTCTTATTCTGATTTCTGCCCCTTCTGTTCCAGTCCTGATGGAAACTTCAACTATTTATTCCCCTCCATAGACACTGCTTGATTGCTGAGCTCCTCTAGTATTTTGTGGGTGTTGCACAAGTATCTCTGTGATAGAGTGGAGACCAAGAAAACTGAGATGATGCTGTTAGTGTTTGTGCTGGTTGAGAAATGGCGATAAAGAATTGTTAATCGGAGATGATGTGCCTGGATTGATTGTAACTAGAAGGAGATCAATGAGTGCAGAAGAGAGGAGGGAACAACATTCTGGATTATGAGACACAAAAAAATGGCCGTAGCGGGTAATCAGAAACAATAAAGAATGTTGGAATTAAATGGGTCCGGTGCAAAAGAAAAGCTTAATTAACACCTCAGCTGTAATATCAGAATCATTCACTATCAGAATGGCTCACTCCAACACAAAAAGGAAAGGATGGTTGTTAAATTGCACAATTCAAGATTGAGTCCCGGGTGCTGTAATGTGCCTAGATAAAAGAGGAAGTGGTGTACCTCAACACTTCATGATCTTCTATTGGAACAATAAGAGGTCAAAGATAGGGATGTCAGCATGGAAATTCAATTATTACTTATAGTGTGTCTGTATATGGATACAATGATAAATTACACTGCTGATTAAGGAAATTGATTAATTCTCATATAATACAATATCTCAAAAGCATCAGACAAATTAAACAATACAGAACAGGTATCTCTTAGAATTTTCAATAGGCTGGAGGGTTTTGGTGCACTCCCGGCAAGCCTTTGGCATGATGAGCTGCCTACCATAAACAGTGCACGGGCTGGTGTCTTCACAGAACATCACCAATAAAGCCTCGTTCACTTGCAAGATCTTGAAAGGCAAAGTCTGGGAATGCAGACCTGTTCTGAAGTTCCGCTCTGGGTACTGGAATGAAATTCGAAGAACACTATCTGGATGGATTTCGTGTTGTGCCTAGATTTTCCTAGTGCCAAGGTTCTCCTGCCAGGTCACCCTCAGTGCTACAGTGCCAGGTTGGCAGTGGTGAGGCTTCTTTGCTCCTTCCATGACCTACGAACTACTTTGGATGTCAGTTGCTTGCAGGCAGTTTCTCTTCACGTCAGCATACTTTGTACTTACACTTTATACTTTACTGTCGCCAAACAATTGATACTAGAACATACAATCATCACAGCAATATTTGATTCTGCGCTTCCCGCTCCCTGGATTACAAATATTAAATATTAAAAATATTAAAAATAGTAAAAAAAATTAGTAAATATTAAAATTTTAAATTATAAATCATAAATAAAAATAGAAAATGGAAAGTAAGGTAGTGCAAAAAAACCGAGAGGCGGGTCCAGATATTTGGAGGGTACTGCCAAGATCCGGGTCAGGATCCGTTCAGCAGTCTTATCACAGTTGGAAAGAGGCTGTTCCCAAATCTGGCCGTATGAGTTTTCAAGTTCCTGAGCCTTCTCCCAGAGGGAAGAGGGATGGAAAGTGTGTTGGCTGGGTGGGTCATGTCCTTAATTATCCTGGCAGCACTGCTCCGACAGCGTGCGGTGTAAAGTGAGTCCACGGATGGAAGATTGGTTTGTGTGATGTGCTGCGTCATGTTCACGATCTTCTGCAGCTTCTTTCAGTCTTGGACAGGACAACTTCTATACCAGTTTGTGATGCACCCTAGAAGAATGCTTTCTATGGTGCATCTATAAAAATTGGTGAGGGTTTTAGGGGACAGGCCAAATTTCTTTAGTTTTCTCAGGAAGTAAAGGCGCTGGTGGGCCTTCTTGGCAGTGAACTCTGCTTGGTTGGACCAAGTCAGGTCATTTGCGATATTGACCCCGGGGAACTTAAAGCTTTTGACCTGTTCCACTTCCGCACCACTGATGTAAATTGGGTCATGCAGTCCGCTACTCCTTCTGAAGTCAACAACCAATTCCTTCGTCTTGCTGATGTTGAGGGATAGGTTATTGTCTTTGCACCGTGCCACCAGGTTCTTAATTTCCTTTCTGTACTCAAACTCATCATTACTCGAGATACGGCCTACAATTGTAGTGTCATCAGCAAACTTATATATTGAGTTTGATGGAAACTTGGCTACACAATCATGGGTGTACAGTGAATATAGCAGAGGGCTGAGTACACAGCCTTGTGGGGCACCGGTGTTCAGAGTGATTGTGGAGGAGACCTTGTCCCCTATTTTTACAGCCTGGGTCCTCTCTGTGAGGAAGTTGAAGATCTAGCTGTAGATCTGAGTGCTAAGGCCCAGGTTCCGGAGCTTAGGAATCAGTTTATTTGGAATGATGTTATTAAAGGCTGATCTGTAGTCAATGAAAAGGAGCCTTACGTAAGTCTCCTTATTCTCCAGGTGTTCTAAGGAGGAATGTAGGGCCAGAGAGATGGCATCTGCCGTTGACCTGTTGCTCCAGTAGGCGAATTGCAAAGCGTCGAGGTTGACCGGTAGGCTGTGGTTGATGTGTTCCATAACCAATCTCTCGAAGCACTTCATAGCA
Source organism: Mobula hypostoma (assembly GCF_963921235.1). Classification (NCBI taxonomy): domain Eukaryota; kingdom Metazoa; phylum Chordata; class Chondrichthyes; order Myliobatiformes; family Myliobatidae; genus Mobula; species Mobula hypostoma. Next base: position 30,081,019 of record NC_086108.1, on the reverse strand, counting down.
ATTGATGTCAGAGCCACAGTTCGATAGTCATTCAGGCATGCCACCTTGCTCTTCTTCGACACTGGGATTATCGTTGCCTTCTTAAAACTCGAACGGATCTTGGACTGAAGCAAGGAGCAGTTGAAGATGTCAGCAAAAACTCCAGCTAGCTCGCTTGCACAGGCCCGGAGGACCCGTCCTGGAACACCATCTGGGCCCCTCGCCTTCCTTGGATTTATCTTCAGGAAGGCCCTCCTCGGTGACGATGAATCTCGATGCCACCAGGTCCGGTTCATCCGGAGGGAGCAAACGCTCCTCTTCTGTTCGAATCTTATGTAGAATACATTAAGTTCATCAGGAAGAGAAGCGCCACAGTTATTGATATTCCCAGCCTTTTCTTTGCACCCAGTGATCTCATTTAGACCCTGCCATAGTCTACTGGCATCCTTCTGGTTAGCCTGGGCTTCCAACTTGGCTCGATATTGCCTCTTGACACCCTTAATGGCTTTCCGGAGTTCATGCCTGGATTCCGTGTAGCGACTGGTATCCCCGGGCCTAAAAGCCGCAGCTCTAGCCTTTAAAAGGGGCTGACCTTATAATTTATCCAAGGTTTCCGGTTAGGAAATACCTGGACCGTCTTGCGAGACACACAGTCCTCCGTTTATTTCCAAATAAAGTCCATGACAGCTGAGGCATACTCATTGAGGTTAGCCGCCGAATCCTTGAATACTAACCAGTCCACCGATTCAAAGCAGTCACGGAGGACCTCATCCGTTTCCTCTGTCCAACGCGACACTACTTTTGACACCGTGACCTCCTGCTTCAGTTTCTGTTTGTAAGCCGGGAGGAGATGGCCTGTTGGTCCAGTTTTCCGAAGTGAGGTCGTGGGACGGAATGGTAGGCATCCTTGACTGCTGTGTAGCAGTGGTCAAGTATATTTGGGCCTCTAGTGGGGCAGGAGACGTGTTGGTATAACTTATCTAACATGTTGGCATCGCTCAGAACCAGTACTGGGTCGGTGGCAACGATACTTCTCCCCAACATGGCTGTGGCACACTTGCAGGCCTCTTGAATCACCAGATGTCTTTGGGTGTGGAGACTCGCTTGGGGTGAGGTCCACCAGTGAAGTCTCACTGGCCTACAAGTCATTTTTAAGTCTCTGTACCATTCTTAAAAACTTATACATATGGTTATGTTGATTTTAATGGCATCAATGTGCATGGTGATTTTGCAGTAAAGCGATGCTGTTAGACATAGCACACATGCACACACACCTCATACTTACCAGAGCACAATTATACTTTGAAAATCTAGAACTTAACAAGGGGTAGTAAGAGAAACTGGGTTGAGAAGAGAGGCTATTGTGTGAGTGAACAGAATCAGAGTGGTCAGGTTCAGCTCAATAGGTTTGGGAGAGAACAGGCACAGGCTAGAACTTAAGTTTGAGAAGTTAGAGGCACAGCAAGTGTAGGCAGGGTGGGACGAGGCAGTGGAACATTCCTCCTGTGAGATGTGGGATTTCAGGGTACCCAACAATCTCCCTGATGACTACATCTGCAGGAAGTGCACCCAACTTCAGCTCCTGACTGACAAGGTCAAGGAACTGGAGCTGGAGCTGGATATACTCAGGACTGCCTAGGAGGCTTTCATAGATGAGTCTTTTACTGAGGTGGTCACACCCAGAATGCAGATGTCTGAAGTAGATGGGTGACCACCAGGAAAAGTAAGCAGTCAGTGTGTTTGTTCCCTTATGACCATTCCCTCAGCATACATATACCCCTTTGGATACAGCTGGGGGATGACACACCAGGCTACAGCACCAGCAGCAGCTGGCTATTGGCACTGTGCCCACTCTGAGGCTGTAGTAAGAGGAGATTCAATAGTTAGGGGATAGAAAGGAGGTTCTGTGGCCATAAAAGAGAAGCCAGGATGGTGTGCTGCTTCCCAGCTGCTAGGGTCAAGGATATCTCAAAGCGATTGCAGAAGATTCTCAAGAGGAAGGGTGAGTACTCAGGGGTTGTTGTGCACATTGGCACCGAGGCGGAGGTTGAAAGGGGGAAGAAGTCTTGCACAGTGAGTATAGAGAGTTCAGGAAAAGGATGAAGAACAGGATCTCCAATTACTCCCAGTGCCACCTGCGAGTCGGGGCAGGAAATAGGATGATGGAATAGATGCACGAGTGGCTAAGGAAGTGGTGCAGTGGGCAGGGTTTCAAATTTCTGGATCATTCTGATCTCTTCTAGGGAAGGTATGACCTGTACAAAAAGGATGAGTTAAATCTGATCCCGAGGGGGACAATATACTAGTGGGCAGGTTTGCTAGAACTGTTGGGGAGAGTTTAAATTATGTTGGCAGGGGGATGGGAAGTGAAGTGATAGGGTTGGGTGTTGTACAAGTAAATGCAGTGTGTAGTGAGCCTGCAAGGAAGGGCAGCAGATGGAAGAGCACAATTGCAGTCAGTGGGATGAGGTGATGTGTAACATGGGAGCAAAATCGAAAAGGCTGATGAATACAGGACTGAAGATGTTATATTTGAATGCATGCAATATATGGAATATGGAATCACAGTCGGTGGTCTTGTAGTGCAGTTAGAGATTAGCAGGTATAATGCTATGGGCATCACTGAGTCATGGCTGAAAGAAGATCACAGTTGCGAGCTTAAAATCCAGGGATACACCTTGTATCAAAAGGACAGGAAAGTAGGGAGAGGGGGTAGGGTGGTTCTGTTAGTAAAAATGAAATCAAACCTTAGAAAGAGGTGACTCGGGATGGGAAAATGTAGAATATTAAGGGTAAAGTTAAGAAACTTAAAGGGTTAAAAAGACCCTGATGGGAGTTATATACAGGACCCCAAACATCAACCAGGATAAATTTCAACAGAAAATAGAAAAGGCATGTAATAAGGACAATATTACGATGATCATGGGAGATTTCAATTTGTAGGTAGATCGGGAGAATCAGGTTGGTGCTGGATCCCAAGAGAGGGAATTTGTAGAAAGGCTACAAGATGGCTTTTTAGAGCAGCTTGTGGTTGAGTCCACTAGGAGAAAAGCATGTTGGATGTTGTGTAATGAAACAGATTTGATTAGGGAACTGAAGGTAAAGGAACCTTTGGGAGGCAGTAGTCATGATATAATAGAACTCGCTGTGCGGTTTGAGAGAAAGAAGGTAAATTGTGATATATCAGTATTATAGTGGAGTAAAGGGGATTACAGAGGCATGAGATAAGAGGTGACCAAAGATAATTGGAAGGGTTATTAGCATGATGCAGATCAACAATAGCTGGAGTTTCTGGGAGCAATTCAGAAGGTGCAGGATAGATACATGTCCAAGGAATATACCGCTTCGTCGAGCACCTCCGCTCCATACGCCACAACAGACAGGATCTCCCGGTTGCCACCCACTTCAACTCTGCTTCCCATTCCCCCATTCGGATATATCCATACATGGCCTCCTCTACTGCCATGATGAGGCTAAACTCAGTTTGGAGGAGCAACACCTCATATACTGTCTAGGTAGTCTCCAGCCCCTCGGTATGAACATAGAATTCTCCAACTTCCAGTAATTCCCTCCCCCTCCCTTCCCCTATCCCTATTTCACTCCACTCCCTCCCCCAGCTGCCTGTCACCTTCCTCATGGTTCCGCCTCCTTCTACTACCCATTGTGTTTTCCCCTATTCCTTCTTCACCTTTCCTGCCTATCACCTCCCTGCTTTCCCTCCCCCAGCCTTCTCCTTCTCACCCTCCCCCCACCTTCTTTGTAGGGCCTCTGCCCCTTCCCTCTACAGTCCTGACGAAGGGTTCCGGCCTGAAACATGGACTCATCATTTCCACGGGTGCTGCCCAACCTGCTGAGTTCCTCCAGCATGTTGTGAGTATTGCTTTGACCCCAGCGTCTGCAGAGTATTTTGTATTGATGAAGTATTCTAAAAGGAGGATGAGGCAACTGTGAGTGACTAGAGAAGCCCAAGACACATAAAAGCAAAAGAGAGGGCAAGTAATATAGTGAGTATTAGTGGTTGGTTAGAGGATTGCGGTCTCTTAGAAACCACCAGAAGGCAACTGAATCCATTAAGGAGAGAAAAGATGAAATATGAAAGTAAGCTAGCCACTAATATAAAAGAGGATACAATTTTTTAAAAGATATATGAAGAGTAAAGAAGAATGAGAGTAGATATTGGACCACTGGAAAATGATGCTCAAGAGGTAGTAATGGAGGACAAACAAATGGCAGATGAACCTAATCAATATTTTGCGTAAGTCTTCACTGTGGAAGACACTAGCAGCAAGCCAGAAATTTGAGAATAACAGGGGACCGAAATGAATGTAGTTGCTATTACTGAGGAGTAGATGTTTTGGAAGCTGAAAGGCCTGGAAGCAGATAAATCACCTGAACCAGATGAACTGAACCCCAGGGTTCTGAAAGAGGTAGCTGTAGAGATTGTGGAGGCACTAGTAATGATCTTTCAAGAATTACTAGATTATGGAATGGTTCCAGAAGACTGGAAAATTGAAAATATCACTCCACTCTTTAAGAAGGGAGGGAGGCAGAAGAAATGAAATTATAGGTCAGTTAGTCTGACCTTAGTGGTTGTGAAGATGTTGGAATCGATTGTTAAGGATGTGGTTTCGGGTTACTTGGCGGCACATTGTAAAATAGACCATAGTCAACATGGTTTCCTCAAGGGGATATCTGGCCTGACAAACCTGTTGATTCTTTGAGAAACTAACAGACAAGATAGACAAATGAGAGTCAGTGGATGGTGTTTACTTGGATTTACAAAAGGCCTTTGACAAGGTGCCGCACATGAGGCTGCTTAAGAAGTTAAGAGCCTATATTTTTATAATACCATGGATAGAAGATTGGCTGATTGACAGGAGGCAAAGAGTTGGAATAAAGGGGGCTAATCGTGATTGGCTACTGGTGATTAGTGGTATTCCACTGGGATCGGTATTGGACCCTGTCATTTCACATTATATGGCAATGATTTGGATAGCTCTGAGGCCAAATCTGTGGACAATACGAAGATGGGTGAAGGGACAAATAGTGTTGAGGAAACAGGGAGACTGCAGAAGGACATAGCCAGTATGAGAGAATGGGCAAAGAATAGGTAGATGGAAAATAGTGTTGGGAAGTAAATGGTCATGCACTTTAGTAGAAGAAATAAAGGGTAGACTATTTTTCAAAACAGGGAAAAAAATTCAAAAATGCAAAAGGACTTGAGAGTCTTTGTGCAGGATTCCATAAAGGCTAACTTTCAGGTTGAGTCGGTGGTAAGGAAGACAAATGCAATGTTCATTTCCAGAGGAACATAACACCAAGGACATAATGCTGAGATCTTTTAAGGCATTAGTCAAACCACACTTGGAGTATTGTGAGCAGTTTTGGGCCCCTTATCTAAGAAAGGATGTTCTGGCATTGGAAAGAGTCTAGAGGACGTTCACAAGAATTATTCTGGGAATTAAAGTGTTAATGTATGAGGAGCATTTGATGGCTCTGAACGTGTACTCACTGGAGTTTAGAAGACTGAGGGGGGATCTCATTGAAAGCTATCCAATGTTGATAGGCCTAGATAGAATGGATATGGAGAGAATGTTCCCTTTAGTGGTTGAGTCTAGGACCAAAGGGCACAGCCTCAGAAAAGAAGAATGTCCATTAAGAACAGAAATGAAAGAGTGTGATGAATCTGTGGAATTCATTGCCACACACAGCTGTGGAGGCAAGTGTTTGACTATATTTAAAACAACGGTTGATATATTCTTGGTTACTCAGGGATCAAAGGTTATAGGAAGAAGGCAGAGGAATGGGGTTGAGAGGGATAATAAATGAGGAATGATGGAATAGCAGAGCTGACCTGATGGGCTGAGTGGCCTAATTCAGCTCCTATGTGTTATGGTAATCTTATGGTAAATATCCAGAGGCAAAAAAAACAGAAGATTGAGGGGGAGTAAAAGTGGTTTATATCTCTTTTCAGTTGTACTTAAAAGAAGTTTTATTGATCTGAGATTGAGCAAGAGTTTTAATGACATTCTTGAATAGGAGGTGAGGCAGTTGTCAGTACCTCCAGTTGAACTTTGTGTTTTCCCCCAGCTGTCAGTCTGTGGTTTTGTATTGGCATGTGCTCCCATCCCCACTCCTGCTCTACTCCGGCCCCTGTATTACTGAGTACCCCGTCTCTCCTATTGTTTCTCATTATTACCTGTATTGCTGCCACCCGTGTCTCATTGTGCTCCACCTATCATCTGCCTCTCTGTTTATTGCTCAATGTATTTCAGTCCTGTGTCTTCATCTATTTATTGCTAGATTTTGCTAGTGAATTTTCCTGAGTCTTTTCAGCATTTGTATCTGTACTCTGTCCGTCTGAATATTGAATCTACCTGTTTACTGATTCTGGTTTTTGGACTTCTCTGGATGTTTTGATCTCTGCCTGAACTTTGATGCTGACTTTGTTTGCACCTTGGGATTTGTTAAGCAATTAATATCACTGTGTGCACAGTACTGCGCCTGCGATTGGATCCCTGCTCCGGCACCCTAACAGGCAGCTAGATGTCTTTGGGCATGGGTACCTGTTTAGAATGGGTAGCACACAGTTTGGTGTTCCCAGAGAGCCCCATGAATGCAGTTTCAATGGCCTGCAAGTTGTTTTTTTTAATTCTCTGCATCGCTTTATTAAACCCATACATACTGTAGATTTGTGTGGCCATTAAGGGCATCTGTGTGTATGGTGAAAGTGCAGTAAAATGGTGTTTAGGGAGTTCTGACACCCACTAGCCCTCATGGTTTGAAAATAGTGGAATGTACACAGGCAAAAATAAAGTCAAACAATCTGAAATAAAGGTGATCATAGCTGGTTTTAGTGGCTCTTAAAAGAGCCTTTGTTGAGCCCAGAATTAAGGGTTTTAATCACGCTGCTATACATGCAGTGATGCAAATTCATGTCTTTGAGCACAGACAGCTGCTGAGCATGGAATGTGCACTGGCTTGAGGTCCCCACACAGTGATTGGTATTCACTGCCCAGGGGTTGGTGGGGCGATGGGCTTTTTGCCAAGCTCAGCTTTCTAACACAGCAGTTGACTCTTCCAGGGTTCAAAGGGTTGCTTTTGAAGAAGTTTAACTTCCAACCAATATTCTTTGCTCAGCCTCTTGTTGTAAATGAGTGAACAATAAGGTCCTCATTGTCCAATTATTTAATCAAGAGACAACAACGAGGTCCACTTCAGATTCATTAAACAATGTATTAACCTGCCCTGATGAATGTAACTGAAAAACATCATATGCAGGTGAAGTCACCAAGTAGCAAAAAATATATATAAATATTAAAGAGCAGTCAGCCTTGTTCGGAATGGTCAAGGAACAGCAAGAAGAATGACAAAGATGTGATGACTAGAATCCATTTGTTTGCCTTTGAGTTCTGACAACTCGTTCATCTGTTATTCCTACGTATACCTTTTTAGGAATTATAGGAATTCCACCTGTGTTTTAGAAAACTTTTGTGTTTCAGACATTGATTATAATTTCAAAGTATTTTACAAGATAGAAATCCTCCGTGAGATTTTAATGTGTTTTAAGAATTTTATCTAAATTTGGATGTGTATCACTAAAAATAAATGAACAGTGTTTAAACTACTTTGTTAACTGGAAGAAACTCCTCCTTGGTAGGGAGGGAGACCCAATGCTACAATAGTGGGCATTGGCAGCTAAACTTGCCATGGAAACCTCCTTTTAGGGAGGGCGCCCATAGCTACCTATATCAGACAGGGCTTAAGATCTTCATCTGAGATTAGAACTTTACGGACAGCAAACCCAACACCATCACAACAGAGTGTCACTATGAAAGTCTCACTGGCCTGCAGGTCCATGATGGGGAGAATTGTGGGAGCACAGGTCTCCTTTGAAGCCCTGAGTGATCTCCCACTCAGTGTGACGGAATATGTGTGGAATAGCAGCTGGATGGATTTCTTGTCATGCCAAATTTTCCCTCAGAGCCACAGTGCTTGGTCAATGGTGGTGAGTCTTCTTCACATCTCCATGGCTGGAATACACTTGCAGGCCATTTTAGTTTCCTCTCGTCCACCTGAATGCCATCTTCCTGGATGTTACCTGGATGTCTTTGGGGGCTTTGACTCACCTGGGGTGGGTAACATGCATCGGGGTCCTCAGAGAGACCCACCAGTGAAGTCTCACTAGCCTGCAAGTTATTCCTTTTGCAATGGGAATTTTAATGGCAGCAGTTTAGCGACAGTGTAGGAAAATGGAACTGAGATTGTATTGACACAGTAACAGCTGTTCACGAGATTGCGATTAAAAATGAAAAATAATGAGATACACAAAGATAAAAGTAAAGACAAAACATTCATGTGAAATAAAGCTGATCATACAGTAGCTGTTTCCAATGGCTCTTAAAGGAGCTTTTGTTAGGCTAAGTTATGGAAGGGTTTTAAGTTTGTTCTTGCTTATGCTTTTGTTTATATTTTCCCTCGCACTGAGTTCAGGAAGATTTACAAAGAAGTTGCTGGATAGATTTCTTGTGGTGCAGAGTTTCCATCAGAGCCACAGTGCGTGGTCATTAGCAGTGAGTATTCTTCTCTCCTCCATGCCTGGGGAACACTGCAGGCTGCTGAGAGCACCGGTTGTAGGCAGGGCCCTTTCCTTCTGTTCCAGTTGTACAGGGGCCACAGTCTCAGTACAAGTGGCCCAGACTATTTTGCACTTATATCAAAATAAATTTCCTACTAAGTGTTAGATCACTTTTAAATCACCGTACTATTTTAAAAAATATTCCTATAGTTACCTGGATTTTAATAGCATTAAGGTATACTGTAACTGTGCAATAAAATGGCACAGAAACAGAAATGACGTACACACATTGTACTCACTGAACCACAATGACACATAAAAAGACCAAACACTCAGGTGTGATAATAATGGTCATAGCTCTTTTTAGTGGCTCTTAAAATGGCCTTTATTGAAAGTTGAAAGTAAATTTATTGTTGAAGCACATATATGCCATCATATACTACCCTGAGATTCATTTTCTTGTGGGCATTGACAGTGAATACAAAGAAATACAATGGAATCAATAAAAAAAACTGTACATAGACAAACAAACCTATGTACAAAAGACAACAAATTGTGCAAATACAGAAAGAAAAAAACACGAGCAGAAATGACAAATTCCAGAAAACATTATGTACTTTCGAATGCGCTTAGATTAACACCAGGACAGAAGTGGGAAGAGGAATAACAGACACTAAAGATCTACACAACAGTCAGATAGACCTTCTGAAGACATACTTCCATCAATGAAAACAGGATTCAGCACTCCACACAAGCATATGCAATTCTGATAAGAAACATACACACTAAACTTAAGTGAGACCACAACCCAGAAAAATAAAGACATTATTGTTATTGAGGAACAAGTTAACCAATAGAAGAGCATCACCCTCCATAGAAGACAACCCCATGATCTGAGCACACTAGATATCCACGAGGAACTGTCGAACTTCTGTCTTAAGAGTTGGAAACTTCTTCCCAGAAACAAAAGGGTTCCTTGTGGTAATACAGGACCAGGTGGTGAACACAAAAAAAAAATCAGCAAAAATACATAACAAAAGACCAACAAATTCAAGATGGTAAATGTAGAAAAAGCTGAGAAAAACCAGAAACAATCTGACACGTTACAGAGCCCTGCAGCAGTTTAACACGTTCTTATTGCCTGCACAGGCACAATCAAGTGGCAAACATCGTTCAGTAAAATCTTGTTTTAAAATACAAACTCATAAATGAAATTACGCCTTACTTTAAATACAGGCCTAATCCAGCTTTAGTGTCAGAATACCACAAATTATATTATGACTGATCAGTTATTACAGACAGGACAATCCATAATAACCATCTGGATATAATAATCCAGAATAAACAAGCAAGAACAACTTATTTAATGGATATTGCCATTCCAAACACGCATAACTTACAGAAATCAATTTCTGACAAACACTAGAAATATGCTGAATTAAAAGAAGAAATCGATTTGACTATGGAACATGAACAAGCTATACATTGTCCCGATAGTAATATCTACAACTGACATCATCCCAAAGGCACCACAAAATAGCATTAAACAATTAGGGCTACACAGCAATATCTATGTAACTTTTCAGAAAGCCACAATACTGAACACTGCTATAGTAGTCTGAAAGTTCCTAGCGATTGAGAAATGAGTGTGCTTGGTTATGCCCGCACCTCAAGTTTTACCAGCTTGAGCTGAGAATAAGTAAATTGTAACAATACATAATAATAAATAAATAACTTTGAGAACATGAGATGTAGAGATCTTGAAAGTGATCCCATAGGCTGTGAAAACAGTTCAGTGTTGGAGTGAGTGAAGTTACCAGTCTGGTTTAGGAGCCTGGTGGTTGAAGGGTAGCAACTTCTCCTGACCTTGGTAGATTAAGATCCAAGGCTCCTTTGCATCCTTCCTGATGGCAGCAGTGAGAAGAAAGCATGATCTGGATGGTGGGGTCCCTTGAAGATAGCTGCTGCTTTTCTGTGACAGCTGTGCTCAGTTGTGACGAGGGCTTTACCCATGATGGGCTGGGTCGTATCCGTTACTTTTTGTAGGATTTTCCGTACAAGAGCACTGGTGCTCCCATACCAGATGGTGATGCATCCTGTCAGTATACTCTTGACTGTGCATCTACAGAAGTCAATGTTTTAAATGACATGCTGAATCTTCACCAACTTCCAAGAAATTAGGGGCAGAGTGGATGTAATCTCATTGGCTTTCCACTTGGCCTTCGATCACCTGGATAATAGCAATACCTGTGTCAAGCTGCTGTTTATTGATTACATCTCAGTGTTCAGCACAATCATTCCATCAGTTTTCATCAACAAACTCCAAAACCTGCCTCCCTCTTCAACTTGATCCTTTACTTCCTCACCGCGACACAACAGTGTGTGTGGATCATAAAGCGTTTTTCAAAATATCTCTGTCCATACTAACACGGATATTTGGGCGAATCTCCTCTACTGGGCACGCGCAGGTCACACAGAAAACAAGCGAAGAAACAGTATACTTAGTGCGCATTTGTCCAGTTACAGAGTAGAAAAACTTAAAAAGAATTGCTCTTGGCTCTTGTGCAGGAGGACTTAAAACTAAAAAAAACAAATACTGGAGCGAAAACACGAGAAATTCTGCAGATGCTGGAAATTCAAGCAACACAATCAAAGTTGCTGGTGAATGCAGCAGGCCAGGCAGCATCTCTAGGAAGAGGTACAGTCGATGTTTCAGGCCAAGACCTTCTGGACCGTATGGAAGCAACTGACAGGAAGTTCACGGACAGTATGACCTGGCTGACGACGAACATTGAAAAATTGACTAACTCTGTTGCATTAATAAAGCACCTTGTTAAATGTATAAACATATCTGCATCAGTGTTATCTTGTATTTCCATACAATGTTACATTAGGCTGTTACACATCTATTGTCAGAGAAGTACTTGCTTAAATAGGTAAACCACCTTCATACAAGCAAGGACAGAAAACAGGGCAAAGTGAGTATACTTATTTATTCAGTAAGCTATGGGTCAAAGTATTTGGTGGGTACATTTCTAACTCTTCTGGCTTCAGTCTCATTGCCGTCTGTTCTAAAATTGTTAGGTTCTGCGAAGCGCAGAATCAGATATCACTGTGATGATCGTACGCTCTAGTATCAATTGCTTGGCGACAATAAAGTAGTAATAATAATAATAAGAAGAAAACAATGAAATGTTGGGCTGCCGCCATCTGTTCCGGCATGTCATGACAGCGGTTTTAAAAAGCTCCGGTTACCCCGTACACACTGCGACGGATATTAGGCGTTTTCAGATTTATTCACTCTGGAGACCATTTCCAAAAATCTCCGTTTTCGGGGGATGAAAACGCCGTTTTAGTGTGGACAGAGAGTCAAAACGAAGAGAAAAAGCCTCGGTTTCAAAATTATCCGGTGTAGTGTGGACGTAGCCTCAGTTGTACACCCATAGTTTTGTGGATTTTAATAGTATCAAAGTGTATGGTGATTGTGCCATTAAATATGGCTGAACTAGATATTATGCGTGCAGTTTTTACTCACGAGCAGAATTATATGTTGAAAATCAAGATAACATCAAAACAAAACAGGGTTACAGGGATGGTGCAGTGAATTGACTGGCACTGAAGAAGTTATCACTCATGCACTTCACACTTACTAAATTATAAATATGCATAGAAAATCACAAAATACAGTGAACAAAAAAAGAAGACAAAGTACCCATGTGGAATAAAGTTGCTCATAACTCTTCTCAATAGCTCTGAAAAAGCCTTTGTTGTCAGTGAGTAAGGGTTTTAAGCATGTTCACACAGGCAGTGGGGCATCTGCATGTCTTTGGGCATGGTGACCTACATGGCATGAAGGGAACACAGGTTGGTGCAGGGTTGCAGTGCCAATATTTTAGGTGTTGGAGCTGTACGAGGGGTGATTGATAAGTTCGTGGCCTACAGTTATACAGCTCTTGTTACATGCACATGCAGTTCAATTCTGAGTGATTATGCAGAAAGTTTGAAGTTAATAACTTTTGTGGTATTTCTGTTTCAGATAGTTGAAAATTGCTAGATTTTCTAAAAAATTGACTCCTTCCACCTTAGGCCACGAACTTATCAATCACCCCTTGTATGTCACACCCAGTTTGTGTACCTGCCCATTTCATGTACTGGGCAACTTCCTTGCCCCATTCAAGTAATGAGCAGGTACACAAATTGGGTGTGATATATATATATATATATGAATAGGGCTTCTTATAATGTCAAGCACTAAACCAAGATGAAAGAAATATATGAATTCCAGAAATCCACAGAAATATGGTGAGAGTTAAGACATTAACAAAATTATAGCCTATCACTACATTTCAGTGTATAACTGGTACAATAAAACACATAATTTAATAATATGACAAAGTATTGCATGGTTGAACTCACTAGTTATCATAAAATATAATTATCAAGCAAGTAAAGAAAAAGACGGTGATCATGTATTTTACCGATTTAAAAGTAATTAACTACTAACCAAATGCCACCAATGAGAAGTTTCACAATAATTTCCACAAAGGTTCAGGCGTAATATGTATTCGGGGGTCTGAAGCAACTCTTGTCCTGGTGTCATCTGCTGATCTGTGATACCGCACCATGATGTGACTTACGGCTCAGGGTTCCACTGAGCAAAAGGAGGTCCGTGTGGTTTAACAAACATAAATGCTCTACATGATCTATGAGAATCCTTGAGCGTGTTGTTGTTATTATCAAGTTCGTGTGACTGAATCCTCTCTCACACTCAGCAGTACTATAGGAATAACTTGTGAACAGCTCAGTAATGGGCGCAAATCTTGGGGGATATGGCATCCACGATCCTCTACATAATCTCTGAAGGCATTTATTACAGTGGAAGAAGAAAGCTTAAACCTCTTACAGAGAGATGATATTGCAGCTTCTCCATAATTAGGCGATATTTCAGTAGGCCAGTTATCTTTATCAAGGACACACATTTCATTTAGCAGGGATTTATACATACTTTGAGGTTTAGAAGTTTGAGAACCTTTCAAGGATGTTGCCGTGAACATACGGTGCTGAAAATTGTTTATAAGACTATTAATAAACTGTAGATAATTAATGAAGACAATTTTGTTGTTGCTTGTTAAGGTAATTTCTCCAAACTTTCCCTTTCCAACTGCCTCTTGAGCTTCTAGAGTTTTTGTACCAGGTTGCTCTTTCAGTCCATGCAGTGATCTTATGCTCCGTTTGGATCAGTTTGTCTGCATAAACAATCATAGTAGTGCGTTTCTGTAAACACTCTGACAGTAAACCAAGTGTCATACGTTAGAGCTAAGTCCAATAGAAACTGTTCTGAAGAGAGTCTTTTCAACAGACCTTCATAGGTTTTTCTGTCACTCCCAGATCTTGTTTCATCCTTCATTGCTTTTTCAAAATGAAAACACAGTGCTTCATAATTTTGCCACACTGGTGAAATTGTTCGAAACAAACTAGCTACCCACCTGGTGCCCAGAACACGGCCTATTTTGCAAATTTGTTCTTCTAGTTGACAGGTGCATTCAGACAGTTCCTTTTGATTTAGAGGTGATCTACTGTAAACAGAGTACAATTTATCCATAAATGATTGAAAATGATTTATTCCATGAACTTCTCTCACTAAATCACCTACTGCAAGTTCTAATCAGTTATTAAGACAGTGCCAAATTATCACATCAGGGTAATGTTCCTTGAGAATTGTAGCAACACCAGATTTGACACCAAGCATTATGCTCACCCCATCACTAGCAAATGCTACAAGGTTCTGTTTCAGGTAAGAGTCATCAAACTCATGGTTATTGAGACAGTTCATTAGATGCTGAGCAATAGTTGCAGCTTTCTGATCAGGCAGTTCAATTAGATCTAAAAATAAAAAATGGGGTCACCTTCCTCATCACTTTCACATTTCAAATAAACTATTAGGACAGTCTTAATGCTTAGGCTTGTTGATTCAGTGTGGGCACATGGCCAAGTGGTTAAGGCATTGGACTAGTGACCTGAAGGTCGTGAGTTCAAGCCCCAGCCGAGGGAACGTGTTGCGTCCTTGAGCAAGGCACTTAATCACACATTGCTCTGCGACGACACTGGTGCCAAGCTGTATGGGTCCTAATGCCCTTCCCTTGGACAACATTGGTGTCATGGAGAAGGGAGACTTGCAGCATGGGCACCTGCTGATCTTCCATACAACCTTACCCAGGCCTGCACCCTGGAGAGTGAAGACTTTCCAGGCGCAGATCCATGGTCTCGCAAGACTAACGGATGCCTTTTTGTTGATTCATCAATGAGAACAGAAAATTTGCCATTTATCTGCTTGATATGCTGGAAAATTTTCTTTTCATATTAATTAGATTAGATTAGATTCAACTTTATTGTCATTGTGCCGAATACAGATACAAAGCCAATGAAATGCAATTAGCATCTGACCAGAAGTGCAAAAGAATAATGTTATTTACAAAATAACTGCGAATAAAAAGTAAGTGCTACAGCATACAAATATAAAAGTACTGAGACAGTCCAATATGGGTGCAATACTGCTTAGTGCTGTGATGTGAGGTTCAACAGGGTCACAGCCTCAGAGAAGAAGCTCTTCCTGAGCCTGCTGGTGTGGAAGCGGAGGCTCTTGTAGCACCTACCGCATGGTAGGAGCGTAAAAGGTGAGATGCATCCCTGATAATGCTTTTCGCCCTGCCCAGGCAGCATTTATGGTAGATGTTCTCAATGGTGGGCAATTGGCTGCCGATAATCCGCTGGGCAGTTTTCATCACACGCTGGAGTGCTTTGTGGTCTGATATGGGACAATTGCCATACCACACTGAGATGCAGTTGGTGAGTATGCTCCCAGTGGTACAGCGGTAAAAGTCCGTCAGTATCCTGGGTCAAAGGTGAGCTTTCTTGATGCTCCACAGGAAGTAAAGGCACTGTTGCGCCTTTTTGATCAGGATGGAGGAGTTCAGGGACCAGGTGAGATCATCAGAAATGTGGACACCAAGGAATTTGAAGCTTGATACACACTCCACTACAACTCCATTGATGTAGATGGGGACATGAGTGTGGCTCCTAGCATGTCTGAAGTCCACAATAATCTCCCTGGTCTTCTGGGTGTTAAAGGCCAGGCTGTTATCGGCGCACCACGTGGCCAGGTGCTGGACCTCGTCCCTGTAGGCCATCTCGTCATCCCCTCTGATCAGGACAAACACCGTAGTGTCATCTGCGAACTTGATTATGGAGTTAGAACCATGTATAGCAACGCAGTCATAGGTGAAAAGGGAATACAGAAGAGGGCTCAGCACACAGCCTTGAGGTGCATTAGTATTCAGTGTGAGAATGGAGGAGAGGTTGTCTAATTTAACAGATTGGGGTCTGTTAGTTAGAAAGTCCAAGGTCCAATTGCAGAGGGATGAGCTGATATTAAGCTGGCGAAGTTTGGCAATCAGCTTGGAGGATTTCACGGTATTGCCATCAAACTTTACAACTCCTCCCTTGGAGGGTCAGACACCCTGAGCCAATAGGCTGGTCCTGGACTTATTTCATAATTTACTGGCATAATTTACATATTACTATCTAACTATTCATGATTCTATTACTATTTATTATTTATGGTGCAACTGTAACGAAAACCAATTTCCCCTGGGATCAATAAAGTATGACTATGACTATAACTATGACTATTGAATGCCAAACTAAAGTCAATGAACAGCATTCTGACGTAAGAGTTGGGGCTGTCCAGGTGGGTCAGGGCAGAGTGAAGTGCCGTGGAGATGGCGTCCTCTGTTGACCTGTTGGTGTGGTAGGCAAATTGACGGGGGTCCAGGGTAGTGGGCAGACAGGATTTCAGATGTGATGGAACTAGTCTCTCAAAGCACTTTACTTTCAGAACTGCATTTGGACCCAGTTAGAAAATCTGAACTAGAAGGAGGCAAAACACTTTTACTGTTATCAGTCTCTTGTACGTTATTCTTGTTACACTCCTCAGCTTGTTTACGAAAGAAAGAAGTTAACATTGTTTGCTTAGAAGCCATAGGGTTGTTAGTGAGGAAAAGTTTACTTTTGTATTAGCGAGTAATCCACGGACCATCACAGGTGTAGCCTGCTAATACGACTGAGTCAGAGCAGACAGCAGGGCCCGCAGCACTTAACAGTGTTCCTAAGCAGGTATAAAAATAACAGAAATAAAGCAAATAAGCTTTTTACACTTTTAGCCACCTAAATTGGAACCAAGTACAGGTTTCCCCCGCCATCCGAAAGTAGAGCGTTCCTATGAAACGGTTCGTAAGTCGGAATGTCGTAAAGCTAATGTAACCCCACTTTTTAAAAAAGGAGGGAGAGAAAAACCAGGGAATTATAGACCGGTTGGCCTAACATCGGTGGTGGGGAAACTGCTAGAGAACTGACATGACTATCCACGGCCTCCCCTACTGTAAAGATGAAGCCACACTCAGGTTAGAGGAACAACACCTTATATTCCGTCTGGGTAGCCTCCAACCTGATAACATGAACGTCGACTTCTCTAACTTCTACTAATGCCCCACCTCCCCCTCGTACCCCATCTGTTATTTATTTTTATACACACATTCTTTCTCTCACTCTCCTTTTTCTCCCTCTGTCCCTCTGAATATACCCCTTGCCCATCCTCTGGGTTCCCCCCACCCCTTGTCTTTCTTCCAGGACCTCCTGTCCCATGATCCTCTCGTATCCCTTTTGCCAATCACCTGTCCAGCTCTTGGCTCCATCCCTCCCCCTCCTGTCTTCTCCTATCATGTTGGATCTCCCCCTCCCCCTCCAACTTTCAAATCTCTTGCTCACTCTTCCTTCAGTTAGTCCTGACGAAGGGTCTCGGCCTGAAACGTCGACTGTACCTCTTCCTAGAGATGCTGCCTGGCCTGCTGCATTCACCGGCAACTTTGATGTGTGTTGCTAAAACAGATTATTATCTGAATGCTGGCCGATTAGGAAAAGGGGAGGTGCAACGAGACCTGGGTGTCATTATACACCAGTCATTGAAAGTGGGCATGCAGGTACAGCAGGCGGTGAAAAAGGCGAATGGTATGCTGGCATTTATAGTAAGAGGATTCAAGTACAGGAGCAGGGAGGTACTACTGCAGTTGTACAAGGCCTTGGTGAGACCACACCTGGAGTATTGTGTGCAGTTTTGGTCTCCTAATCTGAGGAAA
The DNA here is from genome assembly GCF_963921235.1 of Mobula hypostoma. Lineage (NCBI taxonomy): Eukaryota > Metazoa > Chordata > Chondrichthyes > Myliobatiformes > Myliobatidae > Mobula > Mobula hypostoma. Next base: position 30,063,271 of record NC_086108.1, on the reverse strand, counting down.
GACATCCTTTCCATGGAAGGAGTACGAAGAAGGTTCACCAGATTGATTCCTGGGATGGCAGGACTTTCATATGATGAAAGACTGGATGAACTAGGCTTATACTCGTTGGAATTTAGAAGATTGAGGGAGGATCTGATTGAAACGTATAAAATCCTAAAGGGATTGGACAGGCTAGATGCAGAAAGATTGTTCCCGATGTTGGGGAAGTCCAGAACGAGGGGTCACAGTTTGAGGATAAAGAGGAAGCCTTTTAGGACCAAGATTAGGAAAAACTTCTTCACACAGAGAGTGGTGAATCTGTGGAATTCTCTGCCACAGGAAACAGTTGAGGCCAGTTCATTGGCTATATTTAAGAGGGAGTTAGATATGGCCCTTGTGGCTAAAGGGATCAGGGGGTATGGAGGGAAGGGTGGTACAGGGTTCTGAGTTGGATGATCAGCCATGATCATACTGAATGGCGGTGCAGGCTCAAGGGCTGAATGTCCTACTCCTGCCCCTATTTTCTATGTTTCTATGTTTCTAAAGCGAAGAAGCAATTACCATTAATTTATATGCGAAAAGTTTGTGAGCGTTCGCAGACCCAAAAATAACCTACCAAATCAAGCCAAATAACACGTAAAACCTAAAATAACACTAACATATAGTAAAAGCAGGAATGATATGATAAATACACAGCCTATATAAAGTAGAAATACTTCTCCACAATCATTGCTGCACTGTTCTCCGTAGCGAAAATGTCACGCAAGCGCTCTCGGCAGAAACACGGTGCAAGCGCCAACGGCAAAAACACGGCGCAAGTGCTCTCCAGTAACCTGTAAGCTATGAAGCTGCCAAATCATACCAAATAACACCTAAAAATACACAGCTGATATAAAGTAGAAATAATGTATGTACAGTGTAGTATCACTTACGGGAATTGGGAAGACATCGAGCACATGATGATGGTGTGTTAGGCTGAGTCGTTGGAGGTTGGGGTGGTGCAGTGGCCCCCACTCTCCAGGCCGCTGACCGATACTGATCCACGAAGAATTCAGGGGTACAGCAGTGGCTGGAATGCGCTCAGCACATCTTTAAGAAAAAAAGCCGAAATAAACAAGCTAATTAATTAGGTGCCGCCCAGCACGTAAATGTCGGCCCAAATCTGAGGCAACGCAATCGGCAACCGCCTCTGATCTGGGCCGACATTTACGTGCCAGGCAGCACCTAATTAATTAGCTTGTTTGTTTCAGCTTTTTTCTTAACGATGTGCTGGGTGCGTCCCGGCTACCGCTTCATTCTCCGTGAATCGGTATCTGTCCGTGGCCCGGGGGTGGGGGTGGCGGGACATTGGGGTGTCATCTGTTTCCATCAGGGCAGGCAGGTCATCTTCTTCTATGTCTGCCTGCCCCGATGTCGAAGGTCGAGGTTCGTCGTCTGCTGTGGCTGATGTGGAAGGCTTGCTTGACTGCTTAGCCTCGCACATTTTTAGATCATACAGTTCTTTGTAAGCACTCAAACCATCCTGCAAATATACCCTAAACCGACATACCCTTTCAAAATTAAAGCCGTACTTTATCATTGCAGAGAAAATCTTACGCAGCTGCTTCACGTTCAGTTCCTGGACGACTTCACTTTCGGTCCGTTTGCTACTGCATTCGGTTTTGATTGTTATCCTTTCTTCTTCCAATTGCATCAGCCCTTCATCTATCAGTTCTTGGTCATGAGATGCCAAAACCTCTTCAATATCATCTTCGTCAACTTCCACAAGCAAACTCACGTTCTCCTTACTTGGTTCACCACAATCGAAATGCTTAATTATGTCTAGTTTTATGCTAAGTATAACACCCTTACAAACTCTTTCAGGCTTTTCCAATACCTTAGAGCTCATCTTGCTAACGGCTGCTCACAAGCACGTGTTTAAGCAATACCGGGAAGAATGCCATTCCGAATCCGGGGGAGAGCGGCTGCTCAGGGCGCACGCTGCTTTTTTCTTCCTGCGCTGCCTATTTATCACGCGCTGCTTTTTTTCGTAACAGTGAAAACACCTTCTGTTAGTGAAAACAGGTAACTAATGTAGGTCTTTCGCAACAGTGAGGTTTCGTAAAGCGGACATTCGAAAAGCGGGAGACACCTGTAATCAAGTGTGAAAAAAGAATGTCTAATAAACTATTGCTAAAGCCACGAATATTGCTGAATATTAGTAACAAAAGCGGTAGGTTGGCAACTCTGCCTCGTACCATTTCTCTCACGGAAATGGTTGGACAGGAAGTGTACCTGTGAGTGTCGATACTCACAATATCCTCCCACGTCGGGTATTACGTGGTCAGACCAATACAGACCCTGTTTAGTCTTTAAATATATAAAAAGCTAAAGAAGCTTGAATCTTTACATAATTTATTATCGTATCTATACGAATAAAAAATATCGTATTTTGGAAGTGACAAATGTTAATGGGAGGAGAGGAACCATTTGGAAGATTGAAAAATGAGTTTCGTCTCGTTCATTGCCTCACTAAATTATTCTTTTTCCTATCAACACTAAGAGAAAAAGGACCTCTGTCCAATCAACTATAGTTGGTGGAGCTCGGCCAAGGGGTTGATCCGCTACTAATGATAGTTGAAATGATGTAAAACTAGCTTATAGTCTAGAAATATTTTTTTCCCATTTGGCTTGTGAAAAAAAAAACTAAATTCACTTTATCCAGGTGTAGAAGAGGACTTTGGATGATTACCTTGAATATTTCATCAAAATCAGGCCGAAGATAAGCGAGCAGTGAATTTTGCATTCATTATTTTTGACTTTTAACCTTAGGTTTTGATATTTATTCCTTGCTTAATATAGCTCCAACCTGGAATCCAATGGTACCCGTTGGAAAGAGCGGAAGAATGCTCACGCTCGTGTACAGTCATCCCTTGGCTGGAGAGAGACTGAGGATCTGTAAAATGGCAGGAGGCTACAGCAGGGTATGCTGGGAAAACAATGGGTCGAGTGAGGATGAATTTCACAAATACCTAAATAAAAAACAGTCACAGCTCCAGGATTTCACCAAAAACGATCAAATATCCTAATGTTATTAGTGGTATTTTCCCCACCAGCCACCACCCCCTCTCCCCAACCCCCGCTTCCGTAAAACTCCCTCAATTTAATATGCGGCCGCTGTTAAATTCCCCGCTTGTTTATTTTGACTTTTTTTTACAGAGATGCTGGAGTGGTTCTCCGCTGAGCTCCGGCAGCACTGCACCCCTGGGTTGGTGACTTCAAAGAGCATCACCAGGTAGGTCTTGGTGGGCAGGCAGTGGGAATGCAGAGCTCCCTTGAGGTCCTGAGCAAATTCCCGCTCCAACCAATGGAAATAGATTTGTTGGATTTCATGTCATGTTGTGCTTTCCTCAGAGCGACAGTGTTCGGTCAATGATGGCAAGTCTTCTTTATATTCATTGTAGGGCTACGCTTGCAGGCTGTTGTACTCGCTGGTTGCTTGCTGGATGCTTTCTGTCTTGGTGACTTGCACCCCTGTTTGCTTGGTGAGGTGCATTTTCCCTCTAATTCTCCAAGATTGAAGAGTGGATTATAAGAAACTATTTCCCTTTTATTCCACACCTTCACAGCAGTAGACCCCCATTTCATCATCTGTTTTTATTAGATTAGATTATGAGAACACTCAGTCCTCTTTTATTGTCATTTAGAAATGCATACATGCATTAAGAAATGATACAATGTTCCTCCAGAGTGATACCACAGAAAACAGGACAAACCAAAGGCTAACACTGACAGAAACACATAATTATAACATATAGCTACAGCAGTGCAAAACAATACCATAATTTGAACAGACCATGAGCACAATAAAAAAAAGTCTTAAGGCCTGATCGACTCCCAAGTCCCCGATAGCAGGCGACAAAAGGGAGAAACTCCCCGCCATAAACTTCCAAGGCACCGATAACTGCCAATGCCTTGGAAGCAGCTGACCACAGCTGATACCGAGTCCGTCCATTCGAAAACTTTGAGCCTCCGACCAACCCCTCCGATACAGCCTCCAGCGCGCCGTCCTCTGCCGAGCGCCTTCGACCTAGCCCTGGCCACTGAAACAAGCAAAGCCAGGGATTCGGGGCCTTCTGCTCCGGAGATTCCGGTTACCACACAGTAGCAGCAGCAGTGAAGCGGGCATTTCAGAAGTTTCTCCAGATGTTCCTCCGTACTCTCACATCTGTCTCCATCAAATCAGAATTGTGCACAGTCCGCTACTTGACAGATTATAGATATCATTCACCTGCGTCGCGTCGCCATCTTCTCCACCTCCTCCTTAGACATTCAAAATGGATCGTGTTGGTCTACTTGTCCCTATAGAAATGAGCAAATTGATTCCCAAGGAAGCCCTACTCTGGCACTATGACAAACCACTATAACCTTTCTTTCAGGGCTCAAAGTGTGACACACAGAGCAAATTTATTCTTGCCTGACTAGAGCTTGTGGATGAGCAGTTGTGTGGAAGACTGATTGTGCCATGTTTCCTATAAGTAGTGGACTTTTAAATCGCTGTGCCATTCTCTAAAGCATATAGCAATAGTTACATGGATTTTCATAGCAAGAAAGTGTACGGTGATGGTGCAGTAAACCAGCACTTAGATATTATGCCTGTACTTCCTACTCACTAGAATATAATTACACATACAGCCAGAGAAAAACAAAAGACACATTTAAATAAAGCTCGTGCTAGCTTTTTTCAATGGCTCTTAGCAGAGCCTAAATGTGCTGTGAATGCAAGCAGTATTTTAAGCGTGTTTTTACACTGGCAGTAAGGCAGTTAGATATCTTTAGGCATCTGCTTGGTCTGAGTGGCACACAGGTTTATAACCTCGCAAGACATCAATCGTAACATCTTGCTTTTACAAGTTGTCCATCTTCCTGCAATGTACAGGTCTGCAGAGGAATGGCTATATTAATGATTTGGGTCTGCCACATTTAAATTAAATTAGAAGATGTTAGGGATATAACGGGCCTTAAGCAAGTATAGAGACAGGGTTGAGAAAGGCAAACTACAAAAGAGAATGTCTTTGACGAGAAGCAAGGTAGAAGAGAATAAATGGAAAGGAGATGAAGAACTAAGACAAATGTGGTTGCTAGAGGGGAATAAAGATAATGAAGGTGCTATAATATAGGCTATTTGGTAGGCCAAATCAAAGATTGGAATGAATCAGCATATCGGAGGAAACTGAAAATCTAGCTGAGTAGTGCCACAACAACAATCTCACGTTTAATTATCGACTTCAGAAAAAGGACACCGAGGTCCATGAGCCAGTCATCTTCAGGGGATCAAAGGTGGAGAGAGTTAGCAACTTTAAACCCCTTGTTGTTATCATTTCAGAGGATACGTCCTGGGTCCAGCACATAAATCCATTACGAAGAAATCACGGCAGCACCTCTACTTCCTGAGAAGTTTATGAAGAGATCTCAAACTTTGACCAACTTCAATAGATGTGTAATGGAGAATATATTGACTGGTAGCATCATGGCTTGGTATGGAACACCAATGCCCTTAAACAGTAAAGCCTACCAAAAGTAGAGAATACAGCCCAGCCCATCACAGGTAAAGCCTTCCCCACCATTGAGCATATCTACACCAACTGTTGTCACAGGAAAACAGCATCTATCATTAAGGACCTACCTTATCAAGGACTTCTGGTCAAGATAGCACCAGCATAAAATGCTCCCTCCATCGACATCTACCAGACAGCAAATGAAAATAGCTTTCTTACTACTTCTACCTCTGTTATTCACCTTAAATATGTTTCTGGGACAATTAGAGCCTGTGATTTATGGTTTAGAGATCACTTGAGTGATCCAGTGCTTTACTGGCTCCAAGAAGATTCTGGGAAGTGAGCGCATACTCAGACAGCCTCAGTGCAAAGAAACTTTGAGACAGTGCAAGCTGATGTTTGACTCCATTTTGCCATTTAAAGTGTGTATTAATCTCTGATTAAAGTGTCGAGGAAGACTGAGACATTGAGGTGAATGAGCGAGAGTTTCAGTGCCAACTGTCTTCCTTTTGATCATTGCTAGAGAAGGAGTCTGCAGTCAGCTAGCGGCCTATCGCTGTGTGGCTCGCTGTGGCAGGCAGGTAGGCCTCTCTGCCTCGTGTGGTGTCTCTCTCTGACGATGAATGTCGGTGACATCATAGGATAGTGTCATGGTTCTGTGTTTACGGATTGGACTGTTGCATTTATGAACTGAGGACTTTTTCAGACTTACAGCTCTTACTTTTTTATATTGCCCGTTCCTATTCTGTTTTGTTCTGTGAAGGGAGGGCGTTTAAGGGTATATGTTCTGTTAGTTTTTTGTGCGGGGAAGGGGTTATTTTATTGGGTGGGTCAATGTTCTTGTTCTGCTTTGTGCGAGAGGAGGGGTTGTTTTATTGGGTGGGTCAATGTTCTTGTTCTGCTTTGTGTGGGGGAGGGGGTTTTGGGGGTTGATTATTGCGATGCTGTTCTTTCTTGTACAGGAGGGGGATGGGTTTGATGTTTCTCTCTGAATGGCTTTCATGTTCTTTCTTTGTTATGTGGCGATCTGAAGAAATACAAATTTCAGAGTTCTATATGAATACATGCATTGATAATAAATGAACCTTTGAACCTTTTTTTATCTATTATACATTGCAATAAAACCAAGGGTCAACACATCAGAACTTGTAAATGTCAGTTATAGAAAATTGTCATTGACTCCAATATACCTTTTTATCTTTAACATCAAACTTAGTCTTTGTTTGAATGGAGTGCTGTCAGGCCATGTCACCTATTTCCCTTTGATGCTACTTCAGCTTGTGTTTGCTTTGATATGTTTGTATGTTGTTGCCATAACTCATTACACAGCTACATGAAGAAGAACAAAATACTTGCATTTAAAGCACATTTCATGCCTCAGGACAATCCAAAGACAATGAAGTACATTGTGTGAAGTGCAATCGTTGTTGTGGGAATCTGTCTTGCCAATGGGAGCTTGGTCAATATTATTGACCAAGTGATATTAGTGTTGGACACTGTGACTGTGTAAAACATATTTATCCTCTTTGGTGCCTGTGGTTCTTTTGTCGTGTGCCCTTTGCTTCTACTTCCATCAGCCACTGGAAACATTTTCTTCTCACTGTATCGATCTTTTCATGATTTTAAACTCTTCACATGAATTCTCCACTTAGCCACGTAAGCACTGAACAACTACCCCTGCCTGCACCTTCTCCAGTCCATCTCATCCCTCCGTTTCCGTGAGACATTCCTCTTCTCTTCTGTTCTAAAGTTCTTCTGAATGTCTCATGCTCAGATCTGGATGGAGCAAGCTAACTAAGGCAAAATTTTAATTTATATTATGGCACAGGTCTAGCAATGGTTGCTGGAAGAGATGTGAGCAAGGTAAAAATATCAGCGTGAACTGAGTGGGTGGTAGCACTTCATGTCAAGCTTTAGGAAGCTCAACAGTACAAGCCCATGCAGACTAGAAGAGTGGATGACTTCACTCCAAACGGGCGGCTTGGTGGCTTAACGATTAGTGCAATTGTTTTACAATGGCAGCAATCACTGATCAGTGTTTAATTCCCTGCAGGTTTGATTCATTGTCTGTAAGGAGTTTCTACATTTTCCCTGGATTTCATCCAGCCGCTCCGATTCCCTCCCACATTCAAAAGACGGGTGGTTAGGTTTAGTAAGTTATGAGTCTGCTATATTGGCACCAGAAGCATGCCGACACTTGTGAGCTGTCCCCAGCACAATCCTCAGACTGTGCTGGTCATTGACGCAAAATGACACATTTCACTGTGTGTTGCAACGTACATGTGACAAATACAGCTAATCGCTAAATCTTTAAAAGTGCAACTGCACTTGCATTGAACAGCAGAACGAAAGAAAATAGGAGCGTTCATATCTTTTCCAGGCCTGAAATCATATCTTTTAGTGCTGATTATAGTGTTCATCCTATTGTACAGCATAGCCTGTGTTTTCACAGTGACTAGAGAAGACTGATGCCAGAATGTTTACTAGTGATCTGGAACTGAAGAATATTAGAAATCTAAGCAGGAGAAAGCCTCTTCTGCTTGTTCCATTACAGTAAGAACATAATTAATTTCCTAGCTCAGCTCTTTTTCACAGCATTATTCCCTTAATTCTAAAAATCTATAGATCTCTCTCTCTCTCCAGAATGACTACACAAGGTAACAGTTTGTATCTGACTTTCTGGAAGTCTGTGACTTTCAGAACCTATAGCCAGAAGGAACATCATCTCTGCACCTACCTTCTCAAAACCTGTAACATTTTATAACATCAAATTATATGACATTAAATCCATTTTTCAATCAAGACCACTGAATTGGGATGACTGAAGACACATCATAGGATTTTCTGAGATTCCTATTGGTGGTTGGGGAATCTATCTTTTCCATAGGGCAAGCTGCATGCAGAAATCTTCCCAAAGATTGAAGAGGTGTCAACATCGTTAGTAAAGCAAAAAATGTTGTGTTTTAATACATAATATCTGTTAACGCCTTATACTTACAACACCACAGAGGCTTTCTATCCATCAAACTAGTAGCAGCTGCCAGTATTACATCCCAGTACTTCCATAAGTCCCATTCTACTTATTTTCCTGTAGTTTGCAATTCATTCCTTCCCTCATACAGGCTGTTATAGGTGTCAAACTGGACACACTGGAGGCTGTGGTAGAACAAAGGACCCTACAGAAAACCCTAGCAATTCTGGACAATGTTGCTCACCCTCTGCACGCCACCTTGGCTGAACAGAGGAGCACTTTTAATAATAGTCTAAGACAACTGCGTTGCTCCAAAGAGCGCTATGTGAGGTCATTCTTACCCTCGGCCTTTAGGCTCTATAATGAGTCAACCTATAGGCAGGGAAGTGTTGACCTCCCCCCCCCCCCCACCACCGTTAGACTGTGACTTAATTTTTATTCTTTCTACTTCTCTACCAATATTTATACCTGTGCACTTGTAATGGTACCCCGGCACTGTAATTTCCTTTGGGATCAATAAAGTATCTACCTGTCTCTGCTCATTAATGCATTATTCCAGGAGCTGTTGGCCTAGAACACAAAGCATGAGCAAAAACTAGAATTTGATTATTTTTCGGTATTTTAGGATGTGATGACCATCAGAAGGAAATATTTTAAAAACTCAATGAAAGGAACATAGTTGGATCCTGCATAGTTAGCCATTTCACATCAGAATTATCTGGGGCAAGGTTTAATCGAAGTGGTTTGTGGATTGGATTCTGTAGTTAACGTTATGATGTGTTTCTGGTTGATGGTCACTCCCTTTCTTGTTGCTGTTTTGAGCAGTTTTGATCGGGGCAGCCTGCCAATAATGAATGACAAGGCACGAGATTGAAATGAACTGAGCTGAACTGAATATGCCTAGACTCCTTCGATTTTCTGCTTTATATTCTGTGTTTTTTTGCTCGTTTTCTTTAATTTGCACGTGGGGTGTGGTTTGAAGTTTTTCTTTGAGCAGGTTGCATGGTTTTCTTTGTTTCGTGGCTGCCTGTGGGAAGAAGAATCTCAGGGTTGTATACTTATACATACAGCATACTGCGATAATAAATGCACTTTGAATCCTTCAGGCTTGCTAGAACCTCCTTACAAACAGAAGCCGAAATTTTGTTTCACCATCAATGCTGCCCTCAACCGCATCTCTTCTATTTCACACACGTCTGCCCTCACCCCATCCTTCCGCCACCCTACCAGGGATAGGGTTCCTCTTGTCCTCACACACCACCCCACCAGCCTGCGTGTCCAGCATATAATTCTCCGTAACATCCGCCATCTGTATCAGGATCCCACCACCAAGAAAGTCTTTCCCTCCACCCCCCCCCACATTTTCTCCTTTCTGCAGGGATCGCTCCCTACGCGACTCCCTTATCCGTTCATCCCTCCCCACTGATCTCCCTCCTGGCACTTCCCTTGCAAGCAGAACAAGTGCTACACCTGCCCCTACACCTCCTCCCTCACTACATTTCAGGGCCCCAAACAGTCCTTCCATGTGAGGTGACACTTCACCTGTGAGTCTATTGGGGTCATATACTGTGCCCAGTGCTCCCAATTTGGCCTCCTGTATATTGGTGAGACCCGACTTAGATTGGGAGACCGCTTCGCTGAGCACCTACACTCTGTCTGCCAGAAAAAGTGGGATCTCCCAGCAGCCACCCATTTTAATTCCACTTTCCATTCCCATTGCGACGAGGCCACCCTCAGGTTGGAGAAACCTTATATTCCGCTTGGATAGCCTCCAACCTGATAGCATGAACATCAATTTCTTGAACTTCCGGTAATGGCCTCTCCACCCCCTCCCCTCACCATTCCCCATCCCCTTTTCCTTCTCCCACCTCATCTTCCTGCCTAGCCGTTGCCCCCCTCTGGTACTCCATCCCCTCTTCTTTCTTCCATGGCCTTCTGTTCTCTCCTATGAGACTCCCCCTTCTCCTGCCCTGTATCTCTTTCACCAATCAACTTCCCAGCTCTTTACTTCACCCTCCACTTCCCGCTTTCACCTATCATCTTGTGTTTCTAACTCCCCTCCCTCCACGTTTCAAATCGACTCATTTTTTCTTCTCTAATCCTGCTGAAGGGTCTCAGCCCAAAATGTCCACAGTACTCTTTTCCATAGATGCTGCCTGGCCTGCTGAGTTTCTCCAGCATCTTGTGTGTGTTGCTTGGATTTCCAGCATCTGCAGATTTTCTCTTTTTTCAGCAATTTTACTGGATGGCAGGGGAAGAGGTTTACACCACTGACCAAAGGTTCCTATTTGGCTTTAGTTAATGGGAAAACAATTTAGGAATGTTTTTGTGAAATTTGGTATCCTTATGAATACACTTCATCAATCCTCCTGAATCTCTCAGTATCAGCCTGCCTATCCTCATGAAGGAGTGGATTGGAATCTCCTTGTGAATGCTCTGAACTTAATTCCCTTTACTTCCTTCTTACTGTCAATCCTCCTTTCCTCTGCAATTTCTTTAGAAAAATATGCTGAGTAGCTAAGGGTTACTGGTCAAAGAGCTTCTGTTTTTAGTACGAGCTGACAACCTCAAGTCTCATTTCAGCATTTTAGTCCAGAACCCAGTATGAGACCCTGCAATGTTAGAGGATGAGATGGTAATGTGATTGCACCACCACTTGCTGCTTTCACAATGACTACAATGACGACGACCTCACCACCTTGACTCAAACACAATCACCGGTCATGCATTAACTGACTGGGCAGTTCTATGCTCTTTGTGGAATCTTCTGGGCATCTAAGATCTATGTAAATTGAAGCTCTCTTTATCTTTAACAGGCTTCACACTGATTAGTTTGTGACTTTGACCCAAGAAGACAAATAACTTGCAAAATTACCTTTTAAGTTCAGTCCATCAGCATTCTCAGAGCTAGTCCCATGTTTCACATTAAGCAATAGCATTATGGCAGACCATCTTAGATTAATTCCTTATAAACTAGGTCCATTGTTATAGTTTATAAGGAATTCACTGTTTAAAGACTTCTCACATGGTAGTTGATGAGGTGATGCTGGCAATGGCATTAACATTTGGCAGAAGCAAAGCGGTTTTCGACCTACAGCTCCCAGCTAGCAGTCACTCAGATGTGTCCCAGACTATTTAAAACATAGAACAGTGTAGCATGGTACAGGCCCTTTACTCCATGATGTTGTGCTGACCATTTAACTCACTCTAGAATCAATCTAACTCTCCATCTTTCTATCATCCATGTGCCTATCTAAGAGTTTCTTAAATGGCCCTAATGCATCTGTCTCTACCACCATCCCTAGCAGGAGATTCCACGTACTCACCGCTCTGTGTAAAAAAACTTTGTTAACGATTTCTGGACCATGTTAATACAAACAGACATGGTACATACAAAGCCATCCCATGCCCTCATCTTGGCCTGTCTGACCACATCTCCATAATATTAATCCCAGCATATCGACTGCGGCTGAAAATGGAGAAACCAGTCAAGAGGATCATCACTGTATGGACTAATGAGGCCATCTCTATGCTACAAGACTGTTCTGAATGGACCATCTAGCAGATGTGGAAGGAAGCTGCAACAAATGGAGAAAATGTAGATCTCGAGGAATATGCTTTATCTGTCATTGGCTATCTCAGTAAGTGTGTAGACAACATTGATACCTAAAGCAGTGGTCCCCAACCACCGGGCCGCAAAGCATGTGCTACCAGGCTGTGAGGAAACAATATGAGTCAGCTGCACCTTTCCTAATTCCCTGTCACGCACTGTTGAACTTGAACATAGGGTTGCCAACTGTCCCGTATTTGCCAGGACATCCCGTATATTGGGCTAAATGGTTTGTCCCTTATTTCCCCCACCAAGGTAGAGCGTCCTATGAAACCTTTCGTGCCGAAATGGCGTGAAGCGAAGAAACAATTACCATTAATTTATATGGGAAAATTTTTTGAGCATTCGCAAACCCAAAAAATAACCTAACAAATCATACCAAATAGCACATAAAGCTGAAAATAAACAACACTAACATATAGCAAAAGCAGGAATGATATGATAAATACAAAGCCTATATAAAGTAGAAATAATGTATGTACAGTATAGTCGGGAAGATGAAGTCAAAACCGATTTGTGGGGGAAAAAAATCGGGATGTGCGCCCATGTGTGCATCACTTGCGCACGTCACGCATGTGCACACAGGTGCCCACGCAAGGCTTCATGGTCATGGTAGTCTTAACCGGGGTAAAGTGTCCCGGGATTTGACTGCTACTTTTGTCCCTTATTTGGGAGTGAGAAAGTTGGCAACTCTAACTGTAAAAGACATGTTGAGGTGAGTTTAACCCTGCTTGAACACCCCCCCCACCCCCCAGTCAGCCGGTCCGCAAGAATATTGTCAATATTAAACCGGTCCGTGGTGCAGAAAAGGTTGGGGACCCCTGACCTAAAGAACAGTCATCTCACAGCCCAGCGAGAAGCCATGGCTGAATACAGAGGTGTGTTCCCTACTAAAAGCCCAGGATATTGCTTTCAGGTCTGGTGACAGAACAACTCTCAGAGAAACCATGTGAGAAGACTTCAGACAGAGGATTCCTTATAAACAGAAGCAATGGACCGAGTTTATAAAGAATTAATCTAAGATGCCCTGCCATGATACTATTGCTTAATGTGAAACATGGGACTAGTTCTGAGAATGCTGACGAACTGAACTCAAAAGGTAATTGTGCAACCAATAATCTATTTATCTTCTAGGGTCAAAGTCACAAACTAATCAGGAGAAATCTCGTATAAGGCTTCAAGAGGGCAAGGACTACATAGATACAAAAAGTTCAGGCACACCTGTCTGATAATGATCTCCAGCTTATGTGGCTGAGCATCAGGAGTATTACTGACTACGCAAGGAGAAACAGCATCAACTGTGCCAGTGATACCTCCCTCTCTGATGCTCAAAATAACTTTTATGCGCACTCCAAGGTATACAACATAACATGAGCCACAAAAACAATTCCCCACCCAGGTAAGCAGCCACTGTCTGTAACAGCAGCAGATGTGAGAAAGACTGCACAGTCAACCCCCGTAAAGTTCAAAGTAAATTTATTATTGAAGTACTTACTATATATGTCACCAAAAACAACCCTGAGATTCATTTTCTAGCAAACATACACATTAAATCCAAAAAACACAGTAGAATCAATGAAAGACCACACCCAACAGGTCGGACAACCAACCAATGGCAAAAGACAACAAATTGCACAAATACAAAAAGAGAATAATAATAATAAGAAGAAGAAATAAATATTGAGAACATGAGATGAAGAGTCTGTGAAAATGAGAAGATAGATTGTGGGAACAAACTGCGACTTTTTGGTCTAAGTACATCACTGTTCAACTAGGTGTTAAACATCCTAACAAACAGACCTCATTTAGTCAGGATGCACAATCGCTTCTCCCTCCCCATCATCCTCAACATGGGTGTCCCCCAGGGCAGTGTGCTGAGCCTACTGCTGTACATTCTGCTCACACATGACTGCATGACCAAACATCCAAGTAATCACATTGTCAAGTTTGCTGATACTGGACAACGGTGGGTCTCATCACCAACAGTAAGGAGACAGCCTACAGAGAGGAGGTGGAAGAGCCTGAGGTTTGGTGTCAGCAAGAAAAAGGAGATGGTGATCAACTTCGGGAGAACTCACACCCCTCTTTACATCTGTTGTACAGCTGTGGAAACGGCAAGCAGTTTCAAACTCGTGGGAGTGCATATCTCACACAGCCTCTCATGGTCCGAGAACGCATTCTACATAATCAGGAAAACTCACCAATACCTCTGTTTTCTGAGGAGACTGAAGAGATCTCACGTCATTCTACAGATGCACAGTAGAGAGCGTCCTAACGAGCTGCGTCACTGCATGTTACGGAAACTGCACTGCTGCAGACAGAAAGGTTCTACAATGGGTAGTCAAAACTGCCCAATGCATCACTGACACCAGCCGCAAGAACATATATTCAGAAATGTGCCAGTATAGGGCCAGTAACATCATTAAAGATCCAATCCACCCTGTTCATGGACTGTTTGTCCCACTCCCATTAAGGAGGAGGCTATGAAACATCCAAGCCACAAGACTCAAAAACAGCTACTTTCCCCAAGCAGTAAGGCTGATCAGCACCTCCATCCACTAACACACTCCTTCACACCCCCAACTACCACTACTTTATCATTTCATGTCAGTCGCCTTCTGCACTGACAAACCTGTGCCTATGAACAAAGAAATATGATCACTTTATGGACATACATATCAATCTATGTATATAAGTTATCTTAACTACCTATATAAGCTATCCTAAATATAAATGTGTTTATATTTCATGTTTTTAAATTATTTTTGAGTTCTTTATCTTACTGTTTTTCGGTTCTGCATCAGAGCTTGAGTAACAATTATTTCATTCTCCTTTACACTTGTGTTCTTGAAATGACATTAAATCATTTTGATTGATCTACTCTCAATGTCTGATGCAGCCATTAGGACAATATGTAACATGAGGTTATAATGCAAACTGACCTTAACTTTATTCCCCTATAATTCTTCTGGAAGTCATAGAATCATTGAACACGACAGCACAGAAACAGGACCTTTGGCCCATCTAGTCGAATGTGCCTCGTTCCCATCGATCTGCATCTGGACCATAGTACGCCAGACCCCTCCCATCCATGTACCTATCCAAATTTCTCTTCAATGATGAAAGCCACTCTTCATCCACCACCCCTGCTGGCAGCTCATTCCGTACTCTCACCACCCTCTGAGTGAAGAAGTTCCCCCTCATTATTTCCCTTAAACATTTCATTTTTCACCCTTAACCTATGCCCTCTAGTTGTAGTCTCACCAAGCCCTGCGGCTCACCACTAGTTACAGGCTTCCAGTCAGAGAGGCAACAATCTACATCTATGACCACTCATGAGCTTCTTCTGTGAAGCTGATGTGTAATCCAATTTATTACCTCATCTTGAATGCCAAGCGAATAAACCTTCTTGACCAACCTCTCATGTGGGACATTGTCAAAGGCTTTGATAAAGTCCAAATAGGCAGGCCCTGGGAATTTATCCACCCTAATCTGCCTCAAGACAGCAAACACCTCCTCCTCTGTAATCTTTATGGGGTCGATGTCCTCATTGCTGCTTTGCCTCTCATCTATAGACTCTGTGTCCATCTCCCAAGTAAATACAGATGCAAACAACCCATTTAAAATCTCCCCCATCTTTTTTGGCTCTACTCTTACATGATCACTTTGATCTTCCAGAGGACCAATTTTGCCCCTTTCTATCCTTTTGCTCTTAATATACATGTAGAAGACCTTAGGATTCTTCTTCACCTTGTCTGCTAGGGCAACCTCATGCCTTCTTTTAGCCCTCCTGATTTCTTTCTTGAGTGTTCTTTATACTTCTCATGCATTCCATTTGTTTCTGCCTGCCTATACTGCCTATGTACCTCCTTCTTTTCGTTAGCCAGAGCCTCAATATCTTTTGAAAACCAAAGTTCCATCAACCTTTTTTCCTTGCCCTTTATTCTGACAGGAACATACAAACACTGTATTCTCAAAATTTCACTTTAAAAGATCTCCCACTGACCAAGTACACCTTTGTCCCAATCCACACTTGACAGATCCATTCTGAAATCATTAAAATTGGCCTTTCTCCAGATTGGAATCTCAACCCAAAGACCAGACCCATCCTTTTCCATAGCTACCATGAAACTAATGGCATTATGATCACTAGATGCAAAGTGTTCCCCTACAAACCTCTGTCACCTACCCTGTCTCATTTCCTATTAGGAGATCTAGTATTGCACTCTCTCTAGATGGGACTTTACGTACTAATTAAAGAAACTTGCCTGAACGCATTTAACAAACTCCTTCACATCCAGTCCCTTTGGGAGTCCTAGTCAATATGTGGAAAGCTAAAATCATCGACTATCACAGCCTGTTTCTTCCAACAGTCTGCGATCTCTCCACAAATTTCCTCCTCTAAGTTCAATGGACCATTGGATGGTCTATTATATAATCTTGTTAGCATTGTCATACCTTTCTTATTCCTCAGTTCCACACGTAAAGCCTCAGTGGAAGCGCTCTCCATTCTGTTCTGTCTGTGCACTGGCATAACGTTTTCCCTGACTAGTAATGCCAATACTCCACCTATAAACCTCGCGCTCTATCAAATCTAAAACAACAGAACGCTGGATCACTAAGCTGCCTGTCCCTAACTCTCCCACAACCATGTCTCACTAATGGCTAGTGTCATAACTCCATGTGCTGATTTATGCCTTACGCCCATCCGTCATACCGACAATACTGTTTCATTCAAATATACGCTGCTCAGAACATTACTCCTACCATGCTCAACTTTTTGATTCCTGACCTTGTATGAAGGCTTAACATCTTTCTCCACAATCACTCCACTGTCTATTCTGGTGCTCTGGTTCCCATCCCCCTGCAACAGTCTAATTTAACTCCCCCACCCCGTGCAGCACTAGCAACCTTCCTACTATGCTATCAGTCCCCCTCCAGTTCAGGTGTAAACCATCCCTTCGAGACAGGTCCTGTCTTTCCTGGAAGAGAGCCCAATGATCCAAAAATCTGAAGCCCTTCCTCCTGCTCTAACGCCTTAGCCACATATTAATCTGTATGATCTTCCTATTTCTAGCGTCACTAGCACATTGTATGGGCAGCAACCCTGGATGTCCTGTCCTTTAACTTAGCACCTAAATCCCTGAACTCACTTTACAGGACCTCCTCACTCATCCTACCCATGTCATTGATACTGAAGTGGACCACGATCTCTGGCTGCCCACCCTCCTACTCTAGAACGCTAAGGACTCAAACTGAGATATCCCTGACCCTGGGACCATCTGGGAATCTCATTCTCATCCACAGAACCTCCTTTCTGTTCCCTGAACCAACAAGTTCCTTATCACCACAGCTCACCTCTTCTCCCCCATTCCCTTCTAAGCCACAGCGCCAGACTAGTGCCAGAGACCTGACTGCTGCTGCTTTCTTCTGCAAGATCATCTTCCCAGCAATATCCTAAGCTGTATACCTGTTGTTGAAGGGAACAGCCAAAGAGGTTCTCTGCACTGTCTACCTAACCCCTTTACCCCTCCTGACAGTCACTTACTTATATGTGCCCTACATGCAGGCAGGTGTAACTATCTCCCTGTATGTCCTGTCCATCAATTCCTCAACCTCTCTAATGAACTGGAGCTCATCCAGTTCCATCTCCAACTCCTTAAATCAGTCTGTTAGAAACTACAGCTGAATGCGTTTCTTGAAGGTTTCCTGAATACTGGACGTTTCCCTGATTTCCCACATCCTACAGGCAAAGCATTCCACTATCCTGCTTGGCAACCTCGATGATCCAAAGCCTTAAATCCAACACTCACCCACTCACAAAATGCACACACTGCTTTAAGTTAACTTATTTGTACTGGACCTTACCAACTGCCATTGCTCATTGGGAACCGTGGTGCACAAATCTGCAGACTGCCCCCGTTTGCTTCGTTTAAGCTCTCTCTCCCTCTAGGCAATCTGATGGCTCATTGGGCTGTAGCGCACAAAAAGAAAGTGATGAATCGTAAAAGGCACTGCTTCCACAGATGCCTACAACTCTCTATTGCCAAGCACATGATCTTCCTTTACATGGAAGGAGTGCTTGCAGATACATGGTAAACATTGGCTTTCCTGATGTAGACTAGCAATGCACCCTGTTATATCTAAGCCACATAGTTGCAGTGGAGGCCATCTTGAACTGACACAATGAGTGTAAGCTCACCAGCATAGTTGGTCAATCGTTCTGGCTTTGGTGATCTAAAAAGCATTAACTCTAGTGCAAACAATATGTGAACACATAGTAACCAATCACAAGGAGCACTTTCAGAATGTTACATATCTGGAGCTAGAAATTGGCTGTGTTTTGCAATGTGTGAATTTTCTCTGGGTGCTCTAGTTTCCTCCCATAGTCCATTAGTGGTTAATTGGTCATTGCAAGTTGTCCTAGGATTAAATTGGGAGTTGCTGGGTGGCACATCTCAAAGGGCCAGGCGGGTCTATTCACCGCTCTATCTCAACAAAATAAAATGTAAAAGTAAAATTTAAAATAAATGTATAATTTGGATATACACTCAGTGGTGATTTATTAGATACAGCTGTATAGCTGCTCGTTAATACGGATATTTAATTAGACAATTAGGAGGTGGCAACTCAATACATTCTAATATTCAGACATGGTCAAGAGGCTCAGTTATTGTTCAGACCAAACATCAGAATGGGGAAGAAATGTGATCTAAGTGACTTTGACCATAGAATGATTGGTGGTGCCAGACAGGGTGGTTTGAGTATCTCAGGCACTGCTGATCTCCTAGGACTTTCATACACAACAGTCTCTAGAGTTTACAGAGAATTGTGCAAATAACAAAAAAAAAACATCCAGTGAGCAGCAGTTCTCTAGGCGGAGGCCTTGTTAATGAGAGAAGTCAGGGATGAATGGCCAGACTGGTTCAAGCTGACAGTAACTCAAATAACCGGGGTTTCCAGAAAGATCTCTGAATGTACAGCACATCAAACCTTGAAGTGGATGGGCTACAGCAGCAGAAGACCACCAACATACACTCTGTGGTCACTTTTTTAGGCACAAAATGTACTTAATAATATGGTCTTTGAGTATATTCTAAATGTTACTAAAAGATCATTTTTCTGAGTTAGAAACTAAAGAAAAACAGAGGGCAAAGTGACAAGTAGAAAGGAAAACCAGCAGCACCAAGTCCCACTTTTTCAGCAGCATTTTACACAAGTCCTTTAAATTTGCGCTACAAGTATTTCCAAATTGGCAATTTCATTTGTCAGCTGGCTTATTTATCCAGTCCCAATGAAGGATCTCAGCCTGAAATGTCAACTCTTTTCCTAGGTGCTGCCTGGCCTCCAACATTTTGTGTGTGTTGCTTATTTGTACAGGTTTATTCATAAATGGGAAATACTCAGAAAAACTTCTATAACTGAGAGTTTACATATTCCAATAACTGGTCGGAACTTCTTTGGTGATCAGCAGAATCAGTGGTTGGATATATTTATTGATTGTTTTCGAATTCAGAGTGATTATTATTCTCCTTAAAATGGGGTTGATAGTTCAAAATTGAGACAAAATGTTTATTGCATTTTTATCCAAATACTGATTGTCGAGACCAGGGGTCAAACGCACATTATACCTTGCTCCTCAGCTTTAAACTGGCTTTGACTGGTACATCTAGTGCAGGCCCCACTCATTTGAAAGTAGCTGGAGGCATTCATTAAAAAAAAGCAAATTGCCCAGCTTTTTAAATTGCTCTTTTAAATAATCTACAATCAGAATCAAAATCACGTTTAATATCACCGGCATATGTTGGGAATTTTTTAAAATTTATAGCAGCAGTACAATGAAATACACATATATATACATGTATTTATCATATGTCTATTAAATAGTTAAGTTAAACTAAGTAGTGGAAAAAAAAGAAATAAAGTAGTGAGGTAGTGTTCATGGGTTCAATGTCCATTTAGAAATTGGATGGCAGAGGAGAAGAAGCTGTTCCTGAATCACTCAGTGTGTGCCTTCAGACTTCTGTACCTCCTTCCTGATAGCAGCAATGAGAAGGGGGCATGTCCTGAGTTGTGGGGATCCTAAGTGACCAACACCACCTTCCAATGGCACCGGTCCTCGAAGATGTCTTGGATACTACGGAGGCTAGAATCCATGATGGAGCTGACTAACCTCACAAGTTTCTGTGACTTACTTCCACCTTGTGCAGTAGCCCACTCATACCAGACAGTGCTGCAGCCAGCCAGAATGCTCTCCATGGTACATTGGTAGAAATTTTTGAGAGATTTGGTTGACAAACCAAAGCTCCTCAAACTCTTAATGGAATATAGCGCTGTCTTGCCTCCTTTATAGCTGCATCAATATGTTGCATCCAGGTTAGGTCCTCAAAGATATTGACACCAAGGAACTTGAAATAGCTCACTCTCTCTACTGTAAGGATTGGTTTGTGTTCCCTCGTCTTACCCTTCCTGAAGTCCACATGTCAGCTATTTGGTCTTGATAATGTTGAGTGCAAGGTTGTTATTGTGACACCACTCAACTAACTTACATTTATTATTATTAATGTAATAACTAACCCACATAGTTGAATGTACTTTTAAGTGAATTTATTTTTAACTATTTAAACTTTTATTAATATTTATATCAGCTTTCTAAATGGCTTTGGTCATTTGTTTAAGACAGGGAAAGGGCTCTGGAATCGAGCTGTCGAGCGGCCATTAGGACCGTCTGTAGTGATCATTTCCACCCTTTGCAGCCTCATCTCCACTCACCGGCTCACCAGGGTTGACTCAGAGAACCATGCAGTTGTAGTGGATAAATACAAACACAGACATCTATTGAGAAGTGACTTCTACATGTGGTCTGGATCTAATATAACATGACTCATTATTTCACATGGCAATACACACAAATCCTGATGGAGTCTCAGCCAGAAATATCAACAGTTTATTCCCCTCCATGGAAGCTGCCAGATCTGCCGAGTTCCTTCAACGTTTTGTGTTGCTCTGTATTTCCAGCATCTGTAGAATCTCCTACCTTTGTTAGTTCACATGGCTTAGTGTTTAATATTTTGTTTCATTAGCATGCTATATCCGTCCTTAAAAGCAAGTTGATATGATTGTTTATTGAGTACCCATTCAAAAGTTACGTAGAGCAACTAAAACTTGTGGGTTTTCAAAACCATTCACAAATTATTGTGACATCAAAATTTACGGTCAAAATTCAGGATATCCTATTTCAGCTGACTGGCAAAGGTTCACAGAAGACAGAAACTCCCAGCTAGGATTCGCTTCAGCCTTATTCTAACCTCTTATTCAAAGCACTTCCGATATTTGTCTGTGTAACAGAATGTACAAATCCAAGGTCCCAAATGTAATTTTTAAAGACGAAAGTATTTCACCCTCATATCTGGTCCTCCATTCAGTAAGATCAAGGTAGAAGTTATCACTTAAGAACTGTTTTCCTCCACGAGCCCCATACCCCCGGTCAACATTTATCCCTTAGTCAATATCACAAGAAAGTCCAGTCCTGATAAAAAAAATTGATGGTGAAACATGCTTCACCTATCACCTTCTGGCTATCCTTCTTCCCCTTCCCCACCCTTTTTATTCCAGCACCTCCCTCTCCCCCACTTCCGTTTCAGGTCTGAAGAAGGGTCTCGGCCTGAAACGTCAAATGTTGTTCATTTCCATGGACGCTGCCTGACCTGCTGAGGTCCTCCAGCATTTTGTATGTGCTGGTGGTTTCCTTGCACACGGCTGTTGCCTATTTCTTCACTGCAACAGTGGCCACAGCTCATTAGAATTAATTGGCAGTGAAATGCTTCAGGATGTTTTAAGGCAAGGCCTTTCTTTCAACTCTATTGTTGGCACCACGATACCTTCAGGGGTAAATGTGAGGAACTGGTAGCTGTCTGTGCAGCAATGAACTGGATGGATTGTAATGAGACAAGAGCCATAGAGGAATACAGATCAGCATCAAAACAAAACCAAACATCAACCATGTACTTACACTAATCCCACATTAATCTTGTATCATTATTCCTATAATTTCCCCAGATGTTAGCACTCATCTACACACTAATGGGCTACTTACAGTGGCCAACTAACCCACCAACACTCACACGTTTTGAATGCAAGAGGAAACCAGAGCACCTAGGTCAGAGGGAAAGCATGCAAACTCTTCAAAAACAGTACCCTAGGTCGGGATCTTGGTCTCCAAATGCTGAAGCAGCGATTTTATTAGCTACACTAGTGGAACACTAACCCCATCCATAACCTCAACTCTGGCTGCTGATGTTAAAAAGACCTCAGAAACAAAAGAGAGGGGGAGAGAGATGATAAGGATGAAAATCCTGTCACGAGACTGCAAACTGACCACACGGTATGCTTGTCTCTTCCAGAGGATATTAACCTTTCTGGATTTACCACAGGGCTTTTACCAAAGAGATACCACATGATTTAACTCCCTATCCTGCAAAAAATAATGCTAATCTGTTAAAATTTCACTCTACTTCTTCATTTTCTGTCTCAATGACATCAAAAGGAAAAGTACTCAGTATCCATTTTTGGTTGAATGGAAACCAGATGTTCTGAAATGATTCATTTTAATGAGGAGGAAGGATAATTTGTTGTAATGAGACGGACATTTGAGTAAATCTGAAAATGATACCAATATCCTACTGGCTTTTATTTTTGGTCAGAACCAAATTTTCCTTAAGACAACATCATGATTTATTTTCTTTTTCTTTTAAAACAGACTGCCTTCAGAAATGGAAACTATTACTCTGAAATTCAAATTAACCAATAAAAACTGTTTCCTACTTGAAATCAAATTAGATAAATGCTCAAAGAATAAATAGAATATCTCTGAGACACAGAGCAAACTCATGTTCTGTAGCTTATATCTCGAGAAGACTAAAGACACAAGAGAGGAGCAACATGGTAGTGTAGTGGTTAACACAATGCTTAATAGTACAGGTGACCAGGGTTCAATTCCTGACGCTGCCTGTAAGGAGTTTGTATGTCCTCCCTGTGAGTGTGTGGATTTCCTCCGAATGCTCTGGTTTCCTCCCACAGTTGGTTACTGGTAATCCTGTGATTAGGTTAGGATTATATCAGCAGATTGCTGGGTGGTATAGCTTGAAGGGATGGAATCCTCCCTCTGGTTTCCTCCCACAGACCAAACACAAACAGGTTGGTCACTGGAAATCCTGTGACTGGGCTAGGATTATATCGGCAGATTGCTGGGCAGCGTAACTTGAAGGGATGGAAGGGCCAATTCTGTGCTGTATCTGAATTAAAAAAAATGAAGGCTAAAGAAGTTTTAAGGAATTTGAGAATTAATAATGAATAAGAAAAAAGTAGCTTTGCATTTGTGGGGTTCTTGTAAAATCTTAGGACATCCTCTGGTACTTTACGTCAAATGCAGAGCTGCTGAAGTGTATTAGAGTCATACAGCAGTGAAATAAGCTCCTTACTCTACCCAGTACATGACAACCATCAAACACCCATTTGCACTCATCCTACCCTAACCCATTTTATTTTCACACATTCCTGTCAACCCCTTCCCCAAGACTCTACCACTTTCTCATTCTCTAGCGGCAATTTACAGTGGCCACTTAGCACACCCAACTCATCCCTCTCTGGAATGTGAAGGAAACCCATGTAATCACAGGGATAACATGCAAACCCCACAAAGACTGCATGCGATGTCACGATTGTACCAGGGTCACAGGGGCTTTGAGGCTGTAGTTCTCCCAGCTTCATTATTCTGCTGCCCTCTGGAAGAGATCTTGGATCGGAAAGTTCGATGAGAGTGAAAGAGAAACAAAGCAATAGACAATAGACAATAGGTGCAGGAGTAGGCCATTCAGCCCTTCGAGCCAGCACCACCATTCACTGTGATCATGGCTGATCATCCACAATCAGTACCCTTTTCCTGCCTTCTCCCCATATCCCTTCACTCCGCTATCTTTAAGAGCTCTATCTAACTCTTTCTTGAAAGAATCCAGAGAATTGGTCTCCACTGCCTTCTGAGGAAGAGCAATCCACAGATCCACAACTCTCTGGGTGAAGAAGTTTTTCCTCAACTCCGTTCTAGATTGTCTACCCCTTATTCTTAAACTGTGGCCTCTGGTTGTGGACTCCCCCAACATTGGGAACATGTTTCCTGCCTCTAGCCTGTGTTACGTACCCCGTAACTGGGTTGCCAAACCAGCAGAAATGGATCACTCGGTTGGAGTCTGGAGTACTAGAACTAAGGAAGTTTTATTAAAGAAACAAGCAACACAGTAATCGAAAGGATAATAAATGCAACAGTTCAGCAATGATAAACACACATGTGCACAGAATTAAGATAACAGCATCAATCAAGCTCTATCGTTGTCTAGGGGTAAATGACCAAATTTCAAAATGACTCAAAGTTCAGTCCAGTTTGTAGTTCAGTTCGCAGTAATCGTTGCCATGGCGATGGACAAGGTGGGGGAAGAGAGACAGAGAGAACAGGAACAACTGATCATTCAGCACAGCTTCACTCACAGACCGGCGAGATGGCTCACAAGCAGATTTTGGGCGGGTCCTTGGTGATGTCACCTGAGGTCACCGACTGTGACCCCTCCTCCAGATGCGGTCGATCCTCTGCAGTGAACCCGGCACCCAAGCGAGGGTGGACACACACCGGGTTCCTGCTGATCGTACCTTTCCACCCTGGTCGTTGTCTGATACTTCTCACCCACTCGTGAGAGGCGCACCGCTTCCAGGGTCTCGTTACCTCGGGTGGCGTGTGTGTCTGTCTTAGCGAACCTGTCCCTTTTTATCCCCCTGCTGGGGTATCGCCTGTCCATCACTTCAAACAGTTCAGGGTTCAAAGGGGGGGGGGAGCCGCTCCAGACAGCTCTCTCTCTCCCACGTCCCTTCATTACACATCTCCAGACGCTGCTCCATTGTTCCTTATCTCTCCTTCCCCTGAGGGCAGGTGGCAGACCACTTGCTGATGTCACTGATGCTAACCCAGGCCAGCAAACATCTTAATTTTATGTGTATTCTCGTCACACTTCCCCCCTTTTAAGGATTTTTACCGGGAGGTAAAAATTACAAACATGAATACATTATTTGATACATACACAAATATACATCTTTATCAGCTATTTGGCAAACACAGCGAGTTTGAAGCTGTCAACACCTTGACAGACAGTCATCACATTTTCTGTTCCTTTTACACGTGTTATTAATAATCCCTTAGACCAGGCTCCAACTCAGCAAACTTCATAGTGGCCAAAAACACTGATGAATTGCGATCAATGTAACCTCTCATTTGGCTTTTTCCCGGACCACAATAACAAGGGTCGTCCCATTCCGACTCAGTTTTCTCTCGCAAGGGCTTAGTAGGAGGGGGACGGGTATTGACCGCAGAGTTATTGCAAAACTTCCTGCAGTACCCCACCATCTCCAAGAGCCTTCTGAGGGCCCTCTTGTCTGTCGGGGTTGGGAGGTCAGCGATAGTCTGCACTGTAGCTTGCATTGCTGCCAGCTGCTCCTGTGTCACCACAATTCCCAGGTAAGTGACCCTCGTGTGGCCGAATTCATTTTTTTCAAGGTTCACTATCAAACTGGCTTCAGACAGCCGTATTAAATTGCCAATACACACCTCTGTGTTCATCAGCCCTTTAGTCACTGCATTACTCAAAAAATATGGGTGTTGTTTACTTGGCTGCCCTATTGTAACCACAATCACCCAACGTCCCAGTTCTTTGTATTTCCTCGGGACAATCAAACACATGAGTGCGAGTCGTTTAATTACTCCTTCTAAAGATTCGCTTTGTTCGGGGATTAAGGGAGAGACCTTATCAGTAGACCTGGCCAAAACAATAGCCTTCTCCCATCTGACCGATCCCATCCTAATCTTTTCAAAATGGCTTTTTCCTCTTATCAGGGGGCCCCTAGCTTCATTGATTTCCACGCTAACACCGACTAGGTTTGTTAGCATATCAAAAGCCGGTGACCGTCTCAGTCCGCGTCGGTCATGATCAATAACATTTTTCCCCCTGGGCAGCCGGTAAATCTCTTTCATGATTCCACCAACTGTTTCCTCCAGCACCGCAAAATGTCCACCGGGGGGTACCTCGTGGGCCATGTTAAAAACCTCATCCCCATAACTCTTTTGCACCACCCCCCACTCCTCATCTGCGGATACTGTCCTTGATTTCCCTTTCTTCCTTAGCACTTCCTCCTCCGCACAGTAGCTTGTCAAGGCTGTGTCAGAGAGAGCGGTCTCGGCAAAAACCATCAGCCCCTCGTCTCGCTCCTGCGTCTGCACAAATTCTTTCCTGGCTACTGCTACGTCCGTCCCAGCTCCCTCACTACCTCTTATCTCACTACACCCTGTCTCATACAAGGTTGGCAGAAATGTTTCAGCTAAATTTACCATCGCGGGCGGGGCCTCCATGCTGGCAGGCTGACCCGTCAATCTCACGACTGGGAACACGATTCCCCCGGCGATGTCATTACCGAGCAAGACTTCCACGTCTTTCATCGGTAATTCGGACCTCACCCCGATCGTGACTAGTCCAGAGACCAGGTTACTCTGTAAATGTATCTGGTGCAAAGGGACTGACTCTGTCCCTTTCCCAACACCTTTGACCTCTACCTCCCCAGTCTGGGTCTCTGAGCTAAACTCTAATACACTCTTCAATATCAATGACTGACACGCTCCCGTGTCTCTCCAGATCCGCACTGGAACTGGTTTTAACCTCTCCTTCACTGACACCAGTCCGGCCGAGATAAACCTCTCGCGCCCTTCCTGGACTTTTTCAGACCTGTCCTTCCCTAGCGGTTCGTTTAACAGCTCGATACAGCCATTCCAAATTTCCGCTTTTCCTTTCCCCGTCTCCTTCCTTGGGGCAAAGCACCTGGACGCAAAGTGTCCGGCTTTCCCACAATTATAACAGACGACCCCAGGAGACTTCCTACCAGACTGCTCCCGGTCTACCTTATCCTTTTCACTAGTCCCCGGCTTACTTTCTGACTTTTCCGGCGGACTCTCCCCGCCGTCCTGACTACCCTTCTGGTAGCCTTTACTCGGGGCAAACTTCATTTTATGCGTCAACGCATACTCATCCGCTAACTTAGCAGTTGCGGCAAACGTGGCTGCCTCTTTTTCATCGAGGTAGGGTCTCATACCCTCAGGGAAACAACCTTTAAACTGCTCAATCAGGATCAGTTGTAGCAGTCTGTCATAATCCCCCTCTACCCGCTTCGAGGCGCACCAACGCTCACAATAGGTTTGCATCTCACGAGCAAACTCCAAATACGTGCGGTCCCACTGCTTCCTCGCATTCCGGAACCTCTGCCGGTATGCCTCCGGGACCAACTCATAAATCCTGAGGATGGCCTCTTTCACCACCTCATACCTCTGGGCATCTTCCGCGGACAAAGCTGAGTAAGCCTCTTGGGCCTTCCCTTTCAGTACACTCTGAAGTAAAACAACCCACTTATCCCTCGGCCAGTCCTGACTTATAGCCACTTTTTCGAAGTGGAGAAAGTACCGATCCACGTCGGTATCGTCAAATGGGGGAACCAGCCTAACCTCCTGGGTTGCCTGGAACCCTCCACCTTGGTTCGGCACAAGCCCCTGCTCTGCCCTTAACCTTAACTTCTCCAATTCGAATTCCCTTTCCCTCTGTTTCTCCTCTCTCTTCAACTGTCTGTCCCTCTCTTTCTCTTCGTGTTCTAACTGCCGTACCCGGAACTCGTGCTCGAGTCTCAGTTTTTCAAGCTGTACCTGTACCGCGTCTCCAGCAGGTTTTTCAATAGACACCACCCCCAGCTCACCTTGGGGAAACACACCTTTAGATACATAGTGCTCTACAATAGCTCTGTGTATCTCTGCTCTCCTCATTGTCGGCTTCACCTTAGCAAGATTCAACCGTTTGGCCACAGCTATCAATTCCGATTTCCTGGCATCCTCTAATGCCTCCAAGGTCGGCGCCTTTATAAATTCCTCAACCTCCATTTCTGCTGTTTGTCTTTTCTTTCTTTCAGGAATTTTGACCCAATCAATTTACTCCGTCCCAAATTTAGCGTTCAAAATCGCGGACGAGAACCCCACTTATGTTACGTACCCCGTAACTGGGTTGCCAAACCAGCAGAAATGGATCACTCGGTTGGAGTCTGGAGTACTAGAACTAAGGAAGTTTTATTAAAGAAACAAGCAACACAGTAATTGAAAGGATAATAAATGCAACAGTTCAGCGATGATAAACACACATGTGCACAGAATTAAGATAACAGCATCAATCAAGCTCTATCGTTGTCTAGGGGTAAATGACCAAATTTCAAAATGACTCAAAGTTCAGTCCAGTTCAGTTCGCAGTAATCGTTGCCATGGCGATGGACAACGTGGGGGAAGAGAGAGATAGAACAGGAACAACTGATCATTCAGAACACTGCTTCACTCACAGACCGGCGAGATGGCTCACAAGCAGCTTTTGGGCGGGTCCTTGGTGATGTCACCTGAGGTCACCGACTGTGACCCCCTCCTCCAGATGCGGTCGATCCTCTGCAGTGAACCCGGCACCCAGGCAAGGGCGGACACACACCGGGTTCCCGCTGATCGTACCTTTCCACCCTGGTCGTTGTCTGATACTTCTCACCCACTCGTGAGAGGCGCACCGCTTCCAGGGTCTCGTTACCTCGGGTGGCGTGTGTGTCTGTCTTAGCGAACCTGTCCCTTTTTATCCCCCTGCTGGGGTATCGCCTGTCCATCACTTCAAACAGTTCAGGGTTCAAAGGGGGGGAGCCGCTCCAGACAGCTCTCTCTCTCCCACGTCCCTTCATTACACATCTCCAGACGCTACTCCATTGTTCCTTATCTCTCCTTCCCCTGAGGGCAGGTGGCAGACCACTTGCTGATGTCACTGATGCTAACCCAGGCCAGCAAACATCTTAATTTTATGTGTATTCTCGTCACACCTGTCCAATCCCTTAATAATCTTATATGTTTCAAGCAGATCCCCTCTCATCCTTCTAAATTCCAGTGTATACAAACCCAGCCGCTCCAACCTTTCAACATATGACAGTCCCGCCATCCTGGGAATTAACTTCGTGAACCTACGCTGCACTCCCTCAATAGCTAGAATGTCCTTCCTCAAATTTGGAGAACGAAACTGTACACAATACTCCAGGTGTGGTCTCACCATGGCCCTGTACAACCGCAGAAGGACCTCTTTGCTCCTATATTCAACTCCCCTTGTTATGAAGGCCAACATGCCATTAGCTTTCTTCACTGCCTGCTGTACCCGCATGCTTACTTTCAGTGACTGATGAACAAGGACACCTAGATCTCATTGTACTTCCCCTTTTCCTAACTTGACACCATTCAGATAGTAATCTGCCTTCCTGTTCTTGCCACCAAAGTGGATAACCTCACATTTATCCACATTAAACTGCATCTGCCCACTCACCCAACCTGTCCAAGTCACCCAGCATTCTCATAACATCCTCCTCACATTTCACACTGCCACCCAGCTTTGTGTCATCTGCAAATTTGCTAATGTTACTTTTAATCCCTTCATTTAAATCATTAATGTATATTGTAAATAGCTGCGGTCCCAGCACCGAGCCTTGCGGTACCCCACTAGTCACTGCCTGCCATTCTGAAAAGGACCCATTAATCCCTACTCTTTGTTTCCTGTCTGCCAACCAATTTTCTATCCATGTCAGTACCCTACCCCAATACCATTTGCTCTAATTTTGCACACTAACCTCCTATGTGGGACCTTATCAAAAGCTTTCTGAAAGTCCAGGTACACTACATCCACTGGCTTTCCCATGTCCATTTCTATAGTTACATTCTCAAAAAATTCCAGATGATTAGTCAAGCATGATTTCCCCTTCGTAAATCCATGCTGACTCGGATCTATCCTGCCACTGCTATCCAAATATGCCGCTATTTCATCTTTTATAATTGATTCCAGCATCTTCCCCACCACTGATGTCAGACTAACTGGTCTATAATTGCCTGTTTTCTCTCTCCCTCCTTTCTTAAAAAGTGGGATAACATTAGCTACCCTCCAATTCGCAGGAACTGATCCTGAATCTATAGAACATTGGAAAATGATTCCCAATGTGTTCACGATTTCTAGAGCCACCTTCTTAAGTACCCTGGGATGCAGACCATCAGGCCCTGGGGATTTATCAGCCTCCAGTCCCATCAGTTTACCCAACACCATTTTCTGCCTGATGCAAATTTCCTTCAGTTCCTCTGTTACCCTAGGTCCTCTGGCCACTATTACATCTGGGAGATTGTTTGTGTCTTCCCTAGTGAAGTACCTGTTCAGCTTGTCTGCCATTTCCTTGTTCCCCATAATAATTTCACCCGTTTCTGTCTTCAAGGGCCCAACTTTGGTCTTAACTAATTTTTTTCCTCTTCACAAACCTAAAGAAGCTTTTACTATCCTCCTTCATATTCTTGGCTAGCTTACCTTTGTACCTTATCTTTTCCCCCCGTATTGCCTTTTTAGTTATCTTCTGTTGCTCCTTAAAATTCTCCCAATCCTCTGGCTTTCCACTCATCCTTGCTATGTTATACTTCCTCTCTTTTATTTTTATACTGTCCTTGGCTTCCCTTGTCATCCACAGTTGCCCCTTACTCCCCTTAGAATCTTTCTTCCTCTTTGGAATGAACTGATCCTGCACCTTCTGTATTATTCCCAGAAATACCTGCCATTGTTGTTCCACTGTCATCCCTGCTAGGGTATCCTTCCAGTCAACTTTGGCCAGCTCCTCCCTCATGGGTCCGTAGTCCCCTTTATTCAACTGTAATACTGACACTTCCGATCTTCCCTTCTCCCTCTCAAATTGTAGATTAAAGCTTATCATATTATGGTCACTACCTTCTAATGGCTCCTTTACCTCGAGTTCCCTGATCAAATCTGGCTCATTACACAACACTAAATCCGGAATTGCCTTCTCCCTGGTAGGCTCTAATACAAGATGCTCTAAGAATCCATCTCTGAGGCATTCCACAAATTCCCTTTCTTGGAGTCCAGTACCAACCTGATTTTCCCAGTCTACCTGCATGTTGAAATCCCCCATAACAACCGTAGTATTACCTTTGTGACATGCCAATTTTAACTCTTGATTTAACTTGCACCCTATATCCAGGCTACTCTTTGGGGGCCTGTAGATAACTGCCATCAGGGTCTTTTTGCCCTTACAGTTTCTCAGTTCTATCCATACTGACTCTACATCTCCTGATTCTATGTTCCCCCTCGCAAGTGACTGAATTTCATTCCTCACCAACAGAGCCACCCCACCCCCTCTGCCAACCTGTCTGTCCTTTCGATAGGATGTATATTCTTAAATATTCATTTCCCAGCCCTGGTCCTCTTGCAGCCATGTCTCTGTTATTCCCACAACATCATACTTGCCAATGTCCAACTGAGCCTCAAGCTCATCCACTTTATTTCTTACACTCCGTGCATTCATATATAATACTTTTAATCCTTTTAAAGTAATACTTTTACTCCCCTCACCTTTCACATCGATTCCTATTGCACTTGGCCATACTCTCCAATCCCTTCCTGAGCTTTCTGCCCCGTTAATTCTGTTGTCTTTCTTAACTTTTCTTATTCTCTCTTTCCCTTTAACTCCATTCTTATATTTCCAGTTCGTCCCCTCCCCCCTGCTACTTAGTTTAAACACACCCATGTTGCAGTGGCAAACCTGCCTGCAGAATGCTGGTCCCCCGTCTGTTAAGGTTCAACCCATCCCTTCTGTACAATTAAAGGTGGAAATTGAGCTGTTTCTGAAGAAGCAAGCAAAGGAGTTGCATTAGGAACCATTATCCCTCCTAAGCTTATGTGTTCCCAAGTTTTAAATTTTATTCTTTCCTGGTTCTGATATTGCTGAAACTGAGGACAAAGAAACTGTCCTCAGTGATCAAAGGATACTGTCAGAAGATGGAGGAACGCACGGTCGCAGTGGCCCCTCTGACTCCAATCAATGGTAAAATTTCTTGTCCTGTTTGTCTTTTCTATGATAGAAATACATCGTTGATCATAAAGAGCACTGAATTCCGCAAGTATACATTGCTAGCGAGTGAAATAGTGCAGGTGCTGTGCAGTTACGGCCTAATGCGCCCTTGCTCTGTGCCGCAGCCTACTATAGCTAGTTGGGGAAGTGTACATCAAAAGCACATTAAGCACCCTGGTATTTGAGTGAGAATTAAGGCAGATGCCTGCAGGTCCATGCGCCCAACAATTCTACTCACTAATGTCCAATCACTGGAAAATAAGATGGATTACATGCACCTATGTTTGAACCAGCTGGAGATGATGAACTGCTGCATACTTGTCCTGACAGAAATGTGGTTCCAGGGCACTGCCCTAACTCAGCCATGCAGCCAGAAGGCTTAATCTCCTTTTGGGTGGACAGAAATGCAGCGGCCTCTGGTAGGACCCGCAGAGGAAATCTGTACGTGTACATCAATAAGCACTGGAGTGTGAATGTCTAGGTAGTAACAGCCCACTGGATACTGCAAATAGTTTTTAATGGTGAAGTGCAGACCCATCTACTTACCAAGGGAGTTCACTGCCATTGTGATGTTTGCAATTTACAGCCCTCCCAGTGCTAGTGTTGGGGAAACAGTGCAGGATCGCTAGGATCTATCAATGACCTCAAAGCCGCTCACCATGATGGTTTCTTCGTTTCTTCTGGTGACTTCAATCACGCTAATTTCAAAACAGTCTTACGAAAGTTCTACCAGCGTGTCCACTTTGCAATCAGAGAATGGGTTAGGCCTGATTTATCCCAATGATTGTGGAGCCTACAATGCTGCCCCCCACCACCATACTCACCTCGGATACTCAGACCACATATCCATTTTGCTAATCTCTGCACAGAGACCGCTGGTTAAATAGGTCAAACCAGTCTACAGGGAGATCAGGACCTGGCCAGAAGGTGCCACCTCAGCACTGCAAGACTATTCCAAAAGCACAGACTGGACCATGATCAGGGAGGTGGCTACCTGCAAACATCACGTCAACATTGATGAATATATGGGACCGGTTACTGGCTATTGAGTGGTAGCTAGCATGCTATTGTATAGTACTAGTATCATCCAATTGTACTAGTATTGTATAGTATAATACTAACTAGTACTGTACAATACCAGTACAATTGGAGGGGAAGTTAAGCATCTGTGGACTTTGGCATCTGCAGCCTTCAGGTACAAAACCATTTCAGTTCAAGTTTATTGTCATCTGACTGTACATATATACAACCAAATGAAACGATGTTCCTCTGGACCATAAAACAAATATATATCACGTACAGCACACAGAACAAAATATTACCAGTAATAAGTTAATGAAATATGTTTATGGAGGAATATGGTCCAGGTGCAGGTCAGTGGGACTAGGCAGAAAAATGGTTCGGCACAGCCAAGAAGGGACAAAAGGCCTGTTTCTGTGCTGTAATGTTCTATGGTTTCTATGGTTTCTATTGTACTAGTGGCTTTGGCTTGCAGTACTGCCCCAGAACTCATTTTAGGAAATTCATCTTTTCCTATAAATACTAATTTAGAAATATCACTGTCAGCTGCAGATGATGTCTTTCTCAGACCGCATAATGTGCAGAAGTGAAAGTTGTCAAGCATATCGATCAAGTAAGCAGGATAACTAAGCTGGGAAATACCTGGCAATTCCTTGATAAACCCGAGAAGCATATTATGATGGTGTTTGAGACTTATACAAGAGTTAATACTTGTTTAGTGAAAATATATCGTTTGGAAAATTTAAAGTCAAGTCAGCTCCTCTGCTTGTGACAGCTCACTGATGTTGTCATTGTTTGTATCTGGGTTGCCAGCAGCAGCCAGAAGTTACATAAACATCACCCTGGTTCCCATTTAAACATTGTGTGTCAGACACGTCCCAGCAGAAGTGCTGACAAAGCTGACGAGAACTACCCTGGAACAAGACAGCCTATTTTGCTGATTTCAATGGTAAATTCCTATCGTTGGCTTGGCATCAAACAGCACCACAGCTGATGGGGATTTTCTGATTCCTGCAGCACTCTTACGGATAAAAGAAATTAACTTAAGTCTATCAGTCAACTTGTATGTGCTGGCATAAATTTAAAATAGCAGCCTTATTCTGTACAAGGTTGTGTAAGAACATTTGAACAAGGTGTAAATAGGAATGTACAGCATTGTGGTAAGGATATAACAAATTGCAGGTGTTGACTATCCTGCCCCTCAGGAATGCTACACCACTCAATAATAACATAACTTACTGCATGTCAACACCATTTTTCTGCACTAACCCCATGTCCTTTGAGTCCCTTAACATTCAAAAATCTACTAAATTTTATCTTCGGTATACTCAGTAACTGATCCTCTATAGCAGTGTTTCTCCACTTAGGATCCATTGACCCCTCAGTTAGTGGCATAAAAAGGTTGGGAATCCTTGCTCTAGAGGCTGCTGGGAAGAGAACAGCAGAGATTCGTTGCCCTCTGAGTGAAGAAATTTCTCCACATTTCCATTCTGAGTGGCAGACCAATTATTCTGAGATTCTGATCCCTTGGTTCTGGAAGACACAGCTGGGTTGAAACATCAACTTTGCATTAACCTGTCAAGGTCTGTAATAATTTTGTACTTTTCAATAAGATCTGTTCTTTCCAATAAACCAAAGACCTTGTCTACTAACTATCTCCTGATAGAAAACCTACCATCCAGTTAAGCAATCATCTGCCTAACCAAGCCATTTACAAAATCATAGCCTTTCACCAAATTTTCAAATTTCCATTAAATCCAGTTCAATTTTGCTGTTCCCCATGCCAACTATATTTTCCTTTCTGTTTGTGGAACAGTCTTGTACACAACAATCCTGTTGCAGTCTCACCAGGTCTCTCAATAAGTGGAGAAGACCAGCTCTGCTCCTGCACATAGATTTTTGTGCAATAAAGACAAAGACATTGAAAAGCCATTCTAACTGCATGATATAGCTGAACATACAAGGATACCCAGGTCACTCTGAAGACCCATAACTTTTATGCTATCCTTGTTTGAAATGTACCCCACCTTTTTTATTTTTTCCCCAGCAAAGAGGATGCCTCATTCCTTACATAACATACTTGGCTTCTCTGCATTCTCCTCACAGTCTTCATTGACATCTGGAGGTTTTTCATTAGTAACTTGCACAAATTACACCTAATCTAAAACAGTGATACAGATTTTAGTTTAATATGAAATGAAATGAAATATCTTTATTGTCATTGCATCTTTATAGTCATTGGTGTCACGCACCAATACAGTGAAAATGAGTTTGCAACTCTCATACTCAATGCTATAAAACAACACATAAAATAAATAAACAATAAATAAAATCAAGTAACCAGCCAGTACAAGCAATGTCCAGCAGCACAAAAGCACAACTCAGATGCATGACAGCCATAAAACCAGTATTAAAACTAGCAATATAACAAATTTATGGATGATGCTTGACTGATTGGTTCAGAGCAATTATAGCTCTGGGGAAAAAGCTATTCTTCTGTCTAGAATTGCGGGAATAGAAACTCTTATAACGTCTGCCAGATGGAAGAAGTTCAAACAGATGATTGCATGGGTGTGTATTGTCCTTACAGATGCTTGTAGCTTCCCTTAGACAGCGAGAGCTGTAGGTGTCCTCCAGGGCTGGGAGCCATGTCCCAATGATCTTTTGTGCGCTAGAGATGACTTGTTGAAGTGCTGTCCTATCAGCTGCTGTACAACTGAGATACCACACAGAGATGCAATATGTTAAGATGCTCTCTATGGTGCAGTGGTAAAAAGTCACCAGTATCTGTTCAGGTAATGGGGATCCTACATCTAACACCATGACATACTACAATTTGAGAGGAAGAAGCATAACTCGTTATAATCAGTATCACAGTGGAATAAAGGGAATTACAGGAGCATGAGAGAAGAGCTTGCCCAGGTGGATTGGTGGTGGATAATGGTGGGGATGACAGCAGAGCAGAGATGGCTGAAGTTTCTGGGAATAGCTTACAAGGTGCAGGATAGATATGTCCAAAAGAAGAAGTTATCAAATGGCAGGGGTAGGCAACTGTGGCTGACAAAGGAAATTAAGGACTGCATAAAAGCCAAGGAAAGTGCATATAAGGTAGCAAAAGTGAATGAGAAGTTTGATCACAGGGAAGTTTTTTAAATCCAACAAAAAGCAGCTAAGAAAGCTATAATATGAGGGCAGACTAGCCAATAATATAAAGCAGGATACCAGAAGTTTTTCAGTTATATAAAGAGTAAACGGGAAGTGAGAGTTGATATTAGACCAATGGAAAATGATGCTGGTGAGGTAGTAATAGGGGACAATGAAATAGCAGATGAACTGAATAAATACTTTGCATCTATCTTCATCGTGGAAGACACTAGCAGTGTGTCAGAGGTCCATGAATGTCTGGGAACAGGAGTGAGTGCCATTGCTAATACAAAGGAAAATGTGCTAGGCAAACTCAAAGGTCTTAACGTGGATAAATCACCTGGGTCAGATTGACTACCTCCCAGAGTCCTGAGAGAGGTTGCTGAAGAGATACAAGATGCATTGGTCATGATCTTTCATGAATCACTTGATTCTGGCATGGTCATGGAGGACTGGAAGATTGCAAATGTCACTCCACTCTTTAAGAAGGGAGGAAGGCAAATGGAAGGAAAATGTAAGCCAGTTAGCCTAACCTCAGTGGTTGGGAAAGTGTTGGAGTCTATTACTAAGAATGAGGTTTTGAGGTACTTGTAGACTAATGACAAAATAAGTCAGAGTCAGCATGGTTTCTGTAAAGGGAAATCTGCCTGACGAACCTGTTAGAGTTCTCCAAGGAAGTAACAAGCAGGGTGGACAAAGTAACAAGAAGAGGCAGTGGATGTCATTTAGATGGGTTTCAGAAGGTGTTTGATAGGGTGCCACACATGAGGCTGCTTAGCAAGATAAGATTCTTTGGCGTTGCAGGAAGGGTACTGGGATGGATAGCGGAATGGCTGACAGGCAGGAAGCAGCGAGCCCGAATAAAAGGAGCATTTTCTGGTTGGCTGCCGGTGCCTGGTGGTGTTTCTCAGGGGTCAGTATTGAGACTGCTGCTTTTCACATTGTTTGTCAATGATTTGAATAATGGAATTGATGACTTTGTGGCAAAGTTTGCAGATGATACAAAGATAGGTGGAGGGGTAGGTAGTGCTGAGGAAGCAATGCAATTGCATCAGGATTTAGACAAATTGGAAGAAAGGGGAAAAGATGGCAGATGGAATACAGTGTTGGGAAATGTATGATAATGCATTTTGGTGGAAGGAACAATATTATCGAAACATCGGAGAGACAAAGGGACCTAGGAGTCCTCATGCAAGATTCCCAGAAGGTTAATTTACAGGTTAAGTGTGTGGGAAAGAAGGTAAATGCAATGCTGGCATTTATTTCAAGGGGAATAAAATATAACAGCAAAGAGATAATGCTGAGCCTTTATAAGACACTAGTCAGGCTGCACTTCGAGTACTGTCAAGAGTTTTGCACCCTATATCTCAGAAAGGATGTGTTGTAATTGGAGAGTCCAAAGGAGGTTCACAAGGATGAGTCTGGAAATGAAGGGGTTGATGTATGAGGAGCATTTGGCTGCTTCGGGCCTGTACTCACTGGAATTTAGAAGAATGTAGGAGGACCTCATTGAAATCTACCGAATGTTGAAAGGACTAGATAGGATGGATGTGGAGGGGAAGTTTCCTCTGGTGGGGGTATCCGGAACAGGAGGGCACAGCCTCAAAATTGAGGGAGCAACCCTTTAGAACAGAGCTAAGGAAGTTTTTTTTTGCCAGAGAATAGTAAATCTGTGGAATGCTCTGCCACAGAATGTGGTAGAGGCCACGTCCATTGGTATATTTAAGGTGGAAGTTTCCTCATTGGTCAGAACTTCAAAGGATATGGTGAGACAGCAGATGTATGACGTTGAGTGGGATCTGGGAGCAGCCATGATGGAATGGTGGAGCAGTCTTGATGGGTTGAATAGCTTAATTCTGCTCCTATGTCTTATGGTCTTATAGACACCCTATTCATCAATATTCTCCCAACCTGAAAACCATCCCTTTAACTTCCTATTTTGTTTTCTGTACATTCATTAACCATTAATCCATGCCATTAAATTATTCCCACTCTAACATTGGTTAATAATCTCTTGTGGAGCCTTCTGAAAGTCAGAATAAACATCAACTGATTCATCTTATCTATGCTGATAGTTACAATCTCAAAAGCAGGCTAGCAAATACGTTTTTCCTTTTGTAAATCAGTGTTGACTCAGCCCAGTCCTTTTATTTCCCCATCCCTTGTAACCAATTCAAAATACAGATTCCACAGTTTTCTCTACCATTAATATTAAACTATTGTTCCATTTTCTCTCTCTCTCTCCCTCCCTTTATAAACAGTTGGGTTATATTTTCCAACGTTAGTTTTGTGGAAAAGATTTTTGGATCATATGGAACTTAATGTTACTTCTAGATAATCTTTTCCTTTATTCATTGTTACAAAAATTTTTTATCTCTTTTTTAGGATTCTCATTTGTTTAATTTAATATTCCTTCTCAGTGCCTTGGTCCTGTTTTGTTGAATTCTGAAATTCTTGTGAGCCTGTTTTGTTTCTGATAATATTATGTCTTTTCTCATTTGTTATCTTCTCATGGCAGCCATAGCTAGACTATGTTTACTCTTGCTACTATTTCACTTGTTTATAATGCATCTGTTAAGTATTTATTATTTCATTCCTGTTAATGCAACTCTCAATCTACTGTAACCAGTTCACTCATCTTCTTAATTTACTTTATTCAAGCTTGGAATCCTAGTTTCAAATTGAAATCAAACACTTTCAATTTTTATATCCAACTTTATTGATATTGTGATCACTGGACCCTTGAGGGGGACTTTATATCGATAAAGTTTGAAATACAAACTTTAATTACTAGTCATTAATGATGTCATTGCATTGCATTCAGAATCAGAATGAGGTTTAATATCACCAGCATATGTCATGAAATGTGTTAACTTAGCGGCAACGGTACAATTCAATACATGATAAATATAGGAAAAAAATCAACAAATAAATTACAATTCGTATATGAAAAGGTACAAATGCAGACAGAATAAAGAGTTAAACTGTACTACAGAGGCAAAATTCAAAAGGGCAAAGGATGCAGCATTAAAGGTGCTGTATTTAAATGTGTGTATCACTCAGAATAAGATAGATGAACTTGTGGCACAGTTAGAGGTTGGTCAATATGACATTGTGGGCATAACGGAGTCATGGCTGAAAGGCGGCCATAGTTGAGAGCGTAACATCAAAGGATATACTTTGTATCAAAAAGACAGGTGGGAAGGCTCTGGTTCTGCTGGTATGAGGTGGAATTACGTCTTTAGAAAGAGGTGACAGGGTCAGAGAATATTGAATCTTTGTGGGTGGAGTTAAGAATCCACGTGGCCAAATGGTTAAGGCATTGGGCTAGCAACCTGAAGGTCGTGAGTTCGAGCCCCAGCCGAGGCAAGGTGTTGTGTCCTTGAGCAAGGCACTTAATCACACATTGCTCTGCAATGACACTGGTGCCAAAGCTGTATGGGTCCTAATGCCCTTCCCTTGAACAACATTGGTGTCATGGAGAGGGGAGACTTGCAGCATGGACAACTGGTGGTCTTCCATACAACCTTGCCCAGGCCTGCGCCCTGGAGAGTGAAGACTTTCCAAGCGCAGATCCGTGGTCTCGCAAGACTAACGGATGCCTTTAAATTTAAGAATCTGCAAGGGTGAAAACACCATTATAGGAATCATATATAGGCCTCCATATAGTAGTCAATATGTGGGTATAGTAGTCAATATGTGGGGTTAAGATTGCAAAGGGAGCTGGAAAAGGCATGTAATAAAGGTAATGGTACAATTGTAATGAGGGACTTCAATATGCAAGGGGATTGGGAAAATCAGATTGGTGTCAGATCGCAAGAGAGGGAATTTCTTGAATGCCTAGAAGATGGTGTTTAGAGCAGCTTGTGCTTGAGCCTATTTGGGGAAAGGTTATCTTAGATGGGGTGTTGTGTAATAACCCAGACCTTTTTGGGCAAAGACTTTCTGACATTGGTTTTCTGATCAACTAGAGTGTCATTTGCATGGGTCCAGCAACTTGCATGAACAGCCAATCCTCATTGAGACATGCAGAGTGAAAACCAACCATTCTAAGTTAAATTTAAAAATGCAAACACGAGGAAATCTGCAGATGCTGGAATTTCAAGCAACACACATAAAAGTTGCTAAGTTAAATTTATGTCACTTGGAGAAAGCAAAATAAAGATTTTAGAGGATCTAATCAAATATGAAAGGTAAAAGAATAAAAACAAAATAAAAAATAGTTAAACACCAATTAGCGTCCAAAGTGATGAATTTTAAAATTAAGCTTTGAGGCCCAAGAAAGTGTTTGCCAGTAATTGCTACTCATCAGCATTGGTCTGCGTGTTAGGTCAACAGTTATTGTTGCTGCCTCATAGCTTCAGTACTACAGAATCTACCCTGACCTCCTGTGCTACAAGGAGTTTGCATATTCTCCCTGTGACTCAATAAGTTTCCACTGTTGTTGTTGTTTTTTTCCATATCCTTGTGATGTTCTGGGAGATTGATTGGCTCTTATTAATTGGCTAAGGGTCAAACAGAATCAAAGAGGAATTGATGAGAATGTGAGAAAAAAAACAAGTTCCTTTACTGAAAACACAAGAGATTCCTCAGATGCTCAAAATCCAGAGTAACACATATAAAATGCTAGAGGAACTGAGAAGGTAAGGCAGAATCTATGCAAATGAATAAGCAGACGATGTTTTGAGCTGAGACCCTTCATCAGGACTGGAAAGGAAGAGGAAAGAAGCCAGAGTGCCTACAGGATGTATGGGTTAGTAGGCTAATTGGTCACAGGTACGTCATTGGACAGTGTGGATTCAGAGGGGTAGAAGGGCATGTTATTGTGCTGTATCTCTAAACAGTAAAACATTAAAAATGAAAACCTGTTTAGTTCACTTTTCAATCTGCAAGGATATCACAAATTTAGTACTAGAGGCATACAGAACAGAAATAGAACCTCCAGCTCACCAGCCCACCATACTGTTCCTAGTAAAACCACTTGGTTTGGAGCCTTCAATGCCTTGGTTAAAGTCTCATCTAGGTACTAAAATTCTGTGTGTATACTGTACCTTCTCTACCACCCTCTCAGGCAGTGAGTTCAACGTTCCAACAACCCTCTGGTGAAAACATTCTTCCTTAGAACCCCTTTAAACCTTTTATTACTTATGCTAATCCAATGCTCTCTGGTTGCAAACATCTTTAGTAAGGAAAAATGCTGCTTGCTATCCAAGCTCCTCAATTTTGTATACCTGTAACAGGTCCCCCTCGGGCTTCCCTTAATGAAAATGCTCTATGCCAGGCAATTTTCTGGTGAATCTTTTCTGCATCCCTTCCAGAGAAATTATGTCCTTTCTGTAGCATGATGAACAGAACCATATGCAGTATCCTAACAAATGGGTTATCAAGTCATGCCACAGTCTTTCTGATCTTATGCACATCAACATGACTGTGGCCCAGTTGCACTTACATCCACAGTGAAGAACTGTTTTGAGAGTCTGTGATGAATCATATCAGCTTCTGTTTGAGAGGCGACTCCAATTTGCCTACCATAGATACAGGTCCACAGCTGATGCCATCTCATTGGCTCTTCACTCAATCCTGGAACAACTGGGCAGCAAAGATGCACACATCAGCAACCCTTTTATCGATTACAGCTCAGCATTCAATACCACCATCCCTTCAAAACTAATCAATAAGCTCCAAGACCTCGGTCTCACTCAATTCCCTCTTGTGTAATTAGATCATGGCTTTCCTCACTTGCAGATCCCAGTCAGTTCAGATCGGCAACAACTTCTCATCCATGATCCCCATGAGCACAGGTACACCACAGGACTGTGGGCTTAGTCCTCTGCTCTACTCGCTTTACACCTGTAACTGTGTGGCCAAGCACAGCTCCAGTGCCATATTCAAGATTGCTGATGACGCCACTGTTGTAGACCGAATCAAAGGTGGTGATGAATCAGCAGAGAGGAGGGAGATTGAAAATTTGGCTGAGTGGTGTCATAACAGCAACATCTCATTCAATATCAGCAAGACCAAGGAACTGATTGTAGACCAGGAGAAGGAAACCAGGGATCCATGAGCCAGTCCTCATCAGACGATCAGAGGTGGAGAGGGTTAGTAACTTTAAATTCCTGAGTTCACGATTTCCAAGGATCTGTCCTGAACCTAGCACATAAGTGCAATTGTGAAGAAAGCACGGCAGCAACTCTACTTCCTTAGGAGTCTGTGAAGAGACGGCATGACATCAAAAACTTTGACAAACCTCCATATCTGTATAGTGCAGAGTGTGTTGACTGGTTGCATCACAGCCTGGTATGGAAGCGCCAATGCCTTTGAACAGAAAATCCTACAAAATGAATGGATTTGGCCCAGCCCAGTACATCACAGGTAAATCCCGCCCAACTATTGAGCACACCTGCATGAAATGCTGTCATAGGAAAGCACCATCCATCATCAGAGATCCCCACCACCCAGGCCATGCTCCATTTTCACTGCTGCCATCAGGTAGAAGGTACAAGAGCTTTAACACTTGCATCACCAGGTTCAAGAACAGTTGTTACCCCTCAACCATCAGGCTCTTGAATGAAAAGGGATAACTACACTCATTTGTCCCATCATTGAGATGTTTCCCACAACCAATGATCTCACTTTAAGGACTCTTATCTCATCATCCCATGTTCTTGTTATTTATTGCTATTTGCTTATATCTGCATTTGCACAATAAGTTGTCTACTGCATTCTGGTTGATCTTTCATTGATCCTGTTACAGATACTGCTATAGAATTGCTGTGTATGTCCGCAGGAAAATGAATCTCAGTGTTGTATATGGTGACATATTTGTACTTTGATAACAAAATTTACTTTGAACTTTGAATTTTGGTCAACTAATAAAGTTCCCTGTTTGCCCACTTCACACCTTAGCTCTTTGTGCTACCACCTTTACGAATCCTTGGACTTGCAATCCTCTGTTGCGTAGTATTCCCTAGTGTCGAATGTAGTGTTCTTATGTATATCCTACCATTATTTGCCCTCCCAATGTGCTTCACTTCATACTTACAGTACCAAGATTTAATTTTATCCACAATTGCTCTGCCTATCAAACTGCATATATTCTGTTTGTATACTTTTGTGTTATGACCTTTACAATATTGTTGTCTCAGCCATCTTTAAGTTGAATAATGTTCATCATGGTTGAGGAATGTTTTGCTGGCAGCCCCATCTAATTTACAATCCTGACTAAATAATGATACAGAGGGAATTTACAGACATTGCATGCAACAATTTGTGGTTTCCATCATTAATCATAGATATTTAAAAGAAATGTTAATCAAAATGCCTAACAGATTTATGGACTTGTTGTGAATGCGATTTCTCCAATTCAACAGGAACTTAAGCCTGTAAGGGAAGCAGCTGTCTAACCACAACCGCAATGGAAACAGTTGGATTCATAGCAACAGTGGTCAGTTCTGCAGTCAGGAGTATTGAGAAATTTCTAAAGTCAAGGATAAGCCTGATTTAGGACTGTATGACATCATAGAGAAAGTAACGATGTGTAAATATGAAGTTAAAAAAGAGAATGTATTATGATAGACATAACAAAGAATTACAACCACAAAAAGAAAATAAATCTTGTTTAATTGTGCCAAAATGGCTGATAGCAAAAGTCTGACTTTGAAACTTGCTAAATTTCCTCCAGCTGTCACCATCATCTGTGCCTTGAAGTAGAAAGCAACATAGTGGTGCCTCAGTGATTTCTATGAGCTTCCTTGGCGACAGCACAGGTAACTAAACTGGAGCATTTGGAGAGGGAAGGGTCTGACTTCATGTCCAGAGGTGAACTTATGGAGTCTGGACAGGGTGTTGGGAAGTTACAGCAGTTCCAATAATTAGTATGGGTGGTGGGGGGGGGGGGGGGATTGTAAATGTGAAGATATCTGCACAACTCACTAAATGAAGAGCAGACCAGATTAGCTAGCAGAGCCAGCCCTTCATAGCTCCAGCAACCCAGATTCAATTTTGACCTCTGGTTCCATTTGTGGATTTCTCCCTGTGACCACAAGTTTTCTCCAACATTGTAACAATGTGTGGGTTGGTAGGTTAATTGGCCTTTGTATATTTCCCCTGTATGTAGGCAAGTGATAGAATCTTGGGGGAGATGA
Source organism: Mobula hypostoma (assembly GCF_963921235.1). Taxonomy (NCBI): domain Eukaryota; kingdom Metazoa; phylum Chordata; class Chondrichthyes; order Myliobatiformes; family Myliobatidae; genus Mobula; species Mobula hypostoma. The sequence continues at coordinate 30,018,832 of NC_086108.1, read as the reverse complement.
TCAGGCAGTGAGGAGATTAAAAATGTATATTAATATAGAGTTTTGGGCCCCATATCTGAAAGGATGTGCAAAGGATTCTGAGGAGGTTTTGATCCCAGTAATGAAAAGGCTAATGTATGAGAAGTGTTGGCTCGCTCTGGTTCTGTACTTGCTGGAGTTTAGAAGAATAAAGAGGAATCTCATTGAAGCCTACCAAATACTGAAAGGCCTCGATAGAGTGGAGGAGCTCAGCAGGCCAGGAAACATCTATGGAAAAGAGTACAGTTGACGTTTCGTGCTTGTCCTGCTGAAGGGTCTCGGTCCGAAACATCAACTGTACTCTTTTCCATAGATGCTGCCTGGCCTGCTGAGTTCCTCCAGCATTTTGTGCGTGTTGCTTCTATTTCTAGCATCTGCAAATTTTCTTTTGTTCTAGATAGAGTGGACATGGAGAGGATGTTTACAATAGTGGGAGAGTCTAGGACCAGAGGGTACTGCCTCAGAATAGAAAGATGCCCCTACAGAAAAGAGTAATTTCTTAAGCCAGAGGATGGTGAATGTGTGCAGTTCATTGCCACAGACAGCTGTGGAGGCCAAGTCATTTGATGCATTTAAAGTGGAGGTTGATAAGTTCTTGACTAGTAACAGTGTCAAAGGTTACAGGGAGAAAGCAGGCTCTCTGGGGTTGAAAATAAACTGCCATGATGGACTGAATGGCCTAATTCTGCTCCTAAGTTTTATGGTCTTAGGTAAATGAGTAGTTCATGGCTGGTGAGAACTTAGTGGGCCAAAGGGCGTGTTTCTCTGCATGGGATGTTATAAAATGGTGAGCAAAGCTGGTTGAATCTTTTGTAGGCAATAAGAGTAGGGACAAAAATGAGTGCTGGAACCTGGAGAAATATACATATAAAAAACTGCTGAAGAAACTTAATGGGTCAGGTAGCATCAGAGAAGGGAAGTGGAAAATTGACCTTTCATCTGGACAGATGGGAATAATCTTAATGAAATATTGATATTGGGCTTTTCACAATGTCAGGCCATCACAAAGTCCTATTTTAATTTAATTACTGTTGCAATGCAGGAAATACATCCAGTAACTTTCATGTAACAAGTGTCCTCAGGAACAACATAAGAATAACAGGAGGGTTGTTGAAGGGTTAATATTGAAAGGAATACTAAGGAGAACTCTTGTGCTCTTGTGCTGTACTGACATGGAATCTCTAAAGCCAAGTAAGTAGAAGTAGTCTAGACTTAACACCTCATTGAAACGTTGGCCTTGTACCACTCCTACAGTGTGATAATCAACTGTCAGCCTAGATTTCCTGTCCAGACCTCTGGAGTGGGGCTTGAACTCCTAATCTCTTGACTTGGGAAAAATGCTCCTCCATGAGCCAAAAGCTATTCCATTGCAATTTTTCCCATCCTCAGCAAACTGAGACCCCATCTGAGAACAGTGGATAACATTAACTGGCTGTTGGGCAACATTAGCTCAGATCTTAATCTTCAGATAAAGAGCAAGGAAGAGTGAGGGGATGAAGAGCTATTCTTGTTATTCTTTTCTGCTAAATATCTGATAGAAAGAGAAAGGAGATTAAAGTCAATCTTAGTGCACTCAGACTAATGCCAAAGCAGAGAAAGGTTATATCAAAAATTCTTACAGTAAAACAGAACATTAACATTACAATTGTTCAGAGAGTCTAAAAGTTGAATTTGCTTTATATCCCAGTTGAATTGTGAACCTCTGATTATTTGTAGAAATACAAATAATGTTAGTGCTGACTAGCTGATCTCTTCTCAAAATAATACCCCAGTTCTAGCAAGCTCCTCATACGATCACTGCATCTTCTTTAGTGTCACAGTATCCCCCAACCTGGTGTGGTGCCAGGAAATGTATCCATCTGTAATCTGAGGAGCACTTTACATGGTTCTGGTATGATGTACCTGTTCATGCCTTCCATGCCTTGGCTAATAAAAGCAAACTTCCCATTTGCCTTATTGCCTTATCCACTAGTCCTGTTCCCTTTCGAGATTTATGTTCAAAGGTCTATTTATTGTCAAAGTATACAACTCTGACATTCATCTTCTCCAGATAGCCACAAAACCAAGGAAGAAAAGAATGGCAGCGTGATCATCAACCCCCTAATCCCCCTCCCCACACAAAAAAACAAACAAAAACGGAACGGGCACATTGACCCCACCCCCAAATCCCCCTCCCCACACAAAAAAACAAACAAAAACGGAACAGGCACATTGATCCCACCCCTAATCCCCCTCTCCGCACACAAAGAAACGAGAAAGGTCGGGCAAAAAACAGAATACAAAAAAACCATTAGACTGAACAAAGGTCCACAGTCCAAATCCAGATCCAAAATGCAGAAAGCCTGAGCAACATTCTCGCTCTCCGTAGCAAAGCAATCTTATCAGTGATACAAGGCAGTCTCCCCTCTCTGGAGCAGAGCAATCTCACCAGTGATAAAAAGGTAGTCTCCCCTCTCTGTAGCAGAGCGATCTCACCAGCAATATAAAGCCAGTCTCCCCTCTCTGGCAGCAAAGTGATCCACCAGTGATAAAAAGGCAGGCAGCTGGCATTTCAATGTCCCTCATCACTTTAATCAGTGAATAATGGAAACTTTAATTGGGAAAATGGCGTCGAACATCGGCTTATAGCCTTCCCACCATGAAGTTCCCACATGCTGCCTCTGACATCCAGAATCCCCTCGGAGACTAGAGTGCTGAAACACTCAAACGATCTCCTAACTGCAAATCACAGGCTCCAAACATTCCAGAATTGCATTCAAGACAAAAAGCAAATGCCAAAGACATAAAAGAATTGAAATATATGGTTTCATGATCTATTCAGAAAATGTCGACTGAAGGAGCATTATACGCAGGTACCATCTTGACCAGAAGTCAAGTTACCCCATATCTTACATGTCAAGTATTCCCTCAGCTTGCTTAACTTTCCTAAAAGGAATGAATTAGATTTGCCATATTAAAGACATCTAACCAGTTAATTGATCTGCATGAACTGAGAAATGGGTTTCCCCATAGTCACCACACTACCAGTTCTGGAATCAATTAACAAGCATCTTAATGATGACATCCCTTGCAAACTGCTTATTTGTTTATATACATCATGTATGAAGCAGACCTGAATTCTGTGCAACTTTACAGCACAAAGCCCTCCAATTGCAAAAAATTTGCAGAGGCTATTTTAATCCAATTACTCCCCTTAGCTCCATGAACTTTATTTTCTCTTGCCAATCTGTCACATGGTGCTATGTCAAATGTATTACTGAAACCCATGGAGAGTACTTCAAATATGCCACTTCATCCACATTTATGGTTCTAGTAAAGAATTTCTAAAGATCCTTCATGGTAAGGTGGACCAGAAGATTAAGGTACATGGGGGTCTTGATGAGTTGGTAAAAATCATTTTGGTCAATGAAAATAGAGGCAGTAGAGCAGAGGTATTTTTCTGACCAGAGGTCTATGATCAGTGGTGTTCTGCTACCATCAGTGTTGGGACCTCTTTTTTTTTGTAATACAGTGCCTTCCAGTTAATTGAGACATATCTGGAGCAGTACATTTTGATCCAATTAAGCGACTGCCCCAATGAGCCAAAGTTTGGAAATGGTTAAACTACCTTTTAACTGAGGAACAAATTATCTATTAAAATGAAATACAGAACAAATTAGAACACTAACAATACTACTACATTACTATAAAACTGCAGTTATCAGTAGTTATTGATGGAGAAATTCAACCTCAGTTTATGCTGCCACATTCTTTTGATTGACTGTAAATGAATAAAATCAGTGTAGACACCTAGTGCAGACAATGGACTGTCGTCATACAATGCTTTCGATGATTGCATCCTCCAAATCTTCAGTTTCATTGTAATATTCAAGATGATTGTTAATACTTTCAAATTCTTCATATTTCCTAACTTGTTGAAGTAGTGAAATGGTTTTATTTTCATGCCTGGTCATATTTGGCATCTCTAAGCCCAAATGCTGGAAACCACAATGAGTGAAACAGTTCTGAATTGTCTTACTGCTTATTTCTTGCCAACTATCAGTGACAAAAATCTCTGCTTTTTGAACGCAAAATACATGCAATTGATGCTATTTAAAAACTGTTTGCTCTAAGCACTGTAATGTTTAGCAGTCACACAAGTGCACATGATTGACACTAATCAAAAACTTCAGCAACAATCTTCTGCCCCAATTAAGTGGCGTGGTGTCCCAAATAAAGAAGGGAATCTGGGCTATTTTTTCATTTAGTATTTGTTCTTTAAGAGTTGTCCCAAATAAGTGGCTGCCCTGATCAACCCATAGCCCAATTAACTGCAACACACATCAAAGTTGCTGGTGAACGCAGCAGGCCAAGCAGCATCTGTAGGAAGAGGTGCAGTCGACGTTTCAGGCCGAGACCCTTCGTCAGAACTAACTGAAGGAAGAGTGAGTAAGGGATTTGAAAGTTGGAGGGGGAGGGGGAGATCCAAAATGATAGGAGAAGACAGGAGGGGGAGGGATAGAGCCAAGAGCTGGACAGGTGATAGGCAAAAGGGGATACGAGAGGATCATGGGACAGGAGGTCTGGGAAGAAAGACAAGTGGGGGGGGACCCAGAGGATGGGCAAAAGGTATATTCAGAGAGACAGAGGGAGAAAAAGGAGAGTGAGAGAAAGAATGCGTGCACAAAAATGAGTAACAGATGGGGTACGAGGGGGAGGTGGGGCCTTAGCGGAAGTTAGAGAAGTCGATGTTCATGCCATCAGGTTGGAGGCTACCCAGACGGAATATAAGGTGTTGTTCCTCCAACCTGAGTGTGGCTTCATCTTTACAGTAGAGGAGGCTGTGGATAGACACGTCAGAACGGGAATGGGCATTCTTTCTCTCGCTCTCCTTTTTCTCCCTCTGTCCCTCTGAGTATACCTCTTGCCCATCCTCTGGGTCCCCCCCACCTTTTCTTTCTCCCTGGGCCTCCTGTCCCATGATCCTCTCGTATCCCCTTTTGCCAATCACCTGTCCAGCTCTTGGCTCCATCCCTCCCCCTCCTGTCTTCTCCTATCATTTTGGATCTCCCCCTCCCCCTCCAACTTTCAAATCCCTTACTCACTCTTCCTTCAGTTAGTCCTGACGAAGGGTCTCGGCCTGAAACGTCGACTGCACCTCTTCCTACAGATGCTGCTTGGCCTGCTGCGTTCACCAGCAACTTTGATGCTTGTTGCTTGAATTTCCAGCCTCTGCAGAATTCCTGTTGTTTGCCCAATTAACCGGAAGCCATTGTACATAATGATATGAATGAGAACGTAAGTGGTATGACTTGTAACTTTGACATGAAAGACATGAAAAAATATAGATCAATTGGAAATTTGAGTGCAGAAATGGCAGATAAAGACCAAGTTGGACAGGTATGAGGAATGGCACTTGGGTGGTTAAATTCAAGAGTATACTGTTAAGGGCCTGATCCTTTAGAGAATTGATGTGTCAAGGGATATTGGGGTGCAAGTCCAGAGCTCCCTGTAAGTGGCAAAATAGATCGATAGGGTGGAAAAAGTTATGTACAGCATGTTTGGATTCTTTAGTCAGAGTGCTGAATATAAAAGTTGGCAAGTGATGTTGTAGCTGTACAAAAAGTTGGTTAGGCCATATTTGGAGTATTGTGTACAGTTCTTCATTTAGTTGTTGAGATACAGCATGGAATAGGCCCTTCCAGCCCTTTGAATCATGCCACCCTGCAATCCTCAATTTAATCTTATCTGATCATGGGACAATTGACGATGACCAATTAACTAGCCAACCAGTATGTCTTTCAGCTGTGGGAGGAAACCCACGCAGTCACAGGGAGAACGTACAGACTCCTTACAGGCAGCGGAGGGAATTGAACCCGGGTCACTGATACTGTAAAGCGTTGTGCTAACCACTACACTACCGTGCAGCCTGGTCACCACACTAAGGATGTGAAGACTTTGGAGAGAGGGCAGAAGACGTTCACTAGATTGTTGCCTAATTTGCAGTGTATTAGCTATATGGAGAAGTTAGAAAACTTTCTGTGGTGCATTAGTGACTGAGGGGCTACATGACCGAAGTATACAAAAGGCAATAGACAGGGTAGATGGATCTTTAACTCAGGGTAGAAATGACCAGTACTGAAGGGCATAGTTTCAAGATGAGGGGGGAAGTTAAAAATTTTGTAAGGCAAGTAATTTTCTTAAGAAAAGCTGAATGATAGATGCTTGGAATGTCCTGCTAGGGAAGCTAATAGAATCAGATACGTTAACAATATATAAGATTCATCCAGACAGATCAATGAACATGCACACATGATTAGAGGGATGTAGATGGCATGGTAGTGTAGTGGCCAGCACAACAGCTTACAATAAATAATGACAAAATAACCTGCAGATGCTGGGATCAAAGCAACACTCACAACACGCTGGAGGAACTCAGCAGGTTGGGCAGCATCCGTGGAAACGATGAGTCGACGTTTCGGGCCGGAACCCTTCATCAGGACTGAAGAAGAAAGGGGCAGAGACCCTATAAAGGCCTTCTCCTTCCGACCCTTCCCCACCTTCTTTATAGGGTCTCTGCCCCTTCCCTCTTCAGTCCTGACGAAGTGTTCCGGCCCGAAATGTCGACTCATCGTTTCCACGGATGCTGCCCGACCTGCTGAGTTCCTCCAGCATACTGTGAGAGTAACTAATGATGCAGGTTCAATTCCTGCCACTGTCTGTAAGGAGTTTGTACTCTCTCTCTGTGATAGCATGTGTTTCCTCCGGGTGCTCCGGTTTCCTCCCACAGTTCAAAGATGTACCGGTTGGTAGGGTAATTAATCATTGAAAGTTTTCCCATGTTTAGGCTAGGGTTAAATCGAGGGATTGCTGGACGGCACAGCTTGAAGAGTAAGAAGAGCCTATTCTGTGCTGTATGTCTATCAATCAATCAATCAATCAATCAATCAATCAATAAATAAATAAATAAATACACAAATCCATGTTCAGGTGGGCAGGATTAGTTTCATTTGGTATCATGATCACCTTAAACATGGAGGATAATTAGCCTGTACGCGCTGTATTTTGATATATTTCAATCCATGGGACCTCAAGTGAATGTAGGCCCTCCAAGTTATGCAGAGTTCTGTTCCCCAAACTGTTTATAACTCCATAATTTGAAAGTTGGAAGTTGGCAATACAATAACAAAGACCAACAAAGGGTATTGGGGGTAATTAAAATATCATGTTTGACTCAAACATTTCTCTGCAAGACGCAATGTTACTGCAAACCAAGTTCTCACGTGGCAAGAAATGCTAGCAGCAGCTTGTAAAGTCTTTCTTTCTTTTCCAATCTTTTTATTGATATCAAAACGTTAAACATAACATAATATTAATACAAAGCTATTGGGATTACATTATTAGTGATTAGCATATAAAAATATAAACTCAGTTAACACACTGATATTAAACCTCCCAAAATCTTACAAAATAAGAATACGAAAATAATATAAGAAAAAAATGTAGAAGTAGCATTGAAAAAAAAGAAAAAAAAAACCAAAATACCCCCCCAGAAAAACTAAACTAAACAATACTAGGCAACTAAACTAAGAAAAGAAAAAGACATGGGCTGTTATGTTACGTCAAATAGGACCATTAGCGTCATTAACTCCGCTCCTCTCTCCATATATTTGAAAGTAATAGAATAGTTTTGGAAAAGGTCAAATTACATCATATGGAAGTGTTGAATAAATGGCCTCCAAGTCTTTTCGAATTTAATAGCAGGATCATAAATGACACTTTAATTTTTTTAGCAGCTTGCAAATTCATCCCACTGATGCCCCAAATACTCATTTGTATGTCCAGCCTGGACACAGGTCACCTAGAGAGAAATCATGTCCTCCAAAAGGAGACCTCAGATGCTGGAATCTGGAGCAACATAACTTTATCTAGTGGAAGGGTCTCCATCTTAACAAATCAACTATTCATTTGAGTTAACAGCCTCCTGAGAAATAGTTGATACTTTGGAAAGGTGCTTATTCCCACAGTTTAGTTAGGTTATTAATTTGAGGACATTTCTCTGGTTTTATTGAAACAGATTCACATGGATGAGAAACTGGCATCTTTGTCTCACTGTTCCTGATTTTCAAAATCTTAAATATTTAAATGACTTCATTTTAGGGCAATATTTAATACAAAAAGGCTAAGATTGCTTCATGAAATTAAAGAGACAGCATAGAAACGGGTCCATCAGGCAGATGGGTCCCCCTACTAACCAAACACTTTATACTAATATAAATCAAACATGTTCTTCAGGCAAATGTGCTAACCAAACACAATTTACCAGTCCTACACAAATCCCATTTCTATTTATTTGCCCCATATTCCCATAATTGTCCCCACATTCTATCACTCACCTCCTGCACACTAGGGGAAGTTTACAGTGACCATTTAGCCTGTCAGCCAACATGTCCTTAGGACCAGAACACCCAGAGGAAACCCATGGACAAACCACACAGAGTCCACCAGATATCATGATCAAACAGGAGTGGCTGGAGCTGGTAAGTAGCAGCTCTACTAATCACACCCCTACGAAAAATGTAACCAGTTATAACATGTTGATTTGCAATTATAAAATTGGAAACTAAACTCTAGAATATGGAATATAGATAGAGGCTATATCACAATAATGTACTCAGAAAGAGATTAAGTAGTAAAATGCATGCATTTGATTAAATTCTCATTGGCCTTTATTCTTAATGACAGAAAGCATTGCTAACACTTCATTGGTTAGGTATTATCTACGGTGAACAAACAGATAACATTTCAGACTATGGGACCTACAGTGGAAAGATTCCAATGGTAGGACATCTGCTCAAAATGAGAAGATCTTCTCTCCCTATAGAAGGTGCCTAAACAGGGCATTTTTAACGATTCTTGATGTGAGGCATCCAGCCTTATATTTCATAACGAGATCATTGGACAAAAAAAAACCTCTTCCAAATATTGATAGGTATTTAAATTAACTAAGGAAATAAATGGGTGGTGGGGTGGAGATGCGTCTCTACTGAAGGAGGTGTAAGGCACTCCTTTCCTCCACTAGCCTGCAGATCACCCTTGGGCAAGGAAGGTATAGCACCTGTTTAGCCCCCAATCAGGGTTACATGAAACCATGGGAGCAAGTGGTGGACGGTCGTTATGAGCAGCCGGTGCATATCACAAGTCCTGGTTATGTGACCACTAACGTCAGGCAGACACTCTCTGAAGAGTATTGATGATGGCTGAGGTCTTGTTAAGACACTGCCCAGAAGAAGGCGAATAGCAAACCATCTCTGTAGAAACATTTGCCAAGAACAGTGATAATCATGGGAAAGACCGTGATCACTCAAGTCATACAACATAGTATATAACAAACAAAGAATGTGAAATGGAGTCATCAGCAACAAGGACTTAACTGATGTTACAAAGCAAACTTGGGTGGCAGACTAAAAGTTCATGCTGAGTAGCAGTACTTTTCTGAAACACAGATAAACCTACATAAAGTATGATTGAAGATTGCATTAGGAGTCTTCACGAGACTGGTTATAACTAGCTACCACAGTGGAAGAATCAATAGACAGGCTATATCAGTGCACCACTATCTTCTAAAAGGAAATAGTGATGGCCTTGCAAATGCTCACATCCCAGATTAACTATCAATGCGTATTGATAAAAGATGATGAATCACATAATGCACAAAGTATGTGAAACTTATTTTGCATCCCAATATAGTATTTGCAAATGAATTTTGAAACATCACAATCTGGAAGTGTTACATACGTATATTAGTAATAATGTATACTTCATTAGCACATCATCTTCACCGGCACACGAATTTCCACTTCCAGTTCCAGCAGAAATTATGAATTTCTGCTTTCATAGATCTCAGATTTAACTGGCCCTGTGTTGTGACTGGGAAGAGGGGGAGAAAACTTTGGAGCTTACAGGTGTGGAAGATGCAGAACTGAGGTTCGGATTTTGCCATATTTTGGAGTAGTGGAGGGGCACAGAACAAAATTAAAAAGCAATCACATTAGGACTAACCTATGTCAGTAGACAGGTTTGACAGGCGAGAGGTGAGAAATTTGGAGACCGTGGCATTTTTCAGGGGTGTCACATTTGAATCTTGGACTCAAACAACAATAGTCAAAAATTTGAGCCTCTGAATGAAGAGGTAATCTACCAAGTTTAATTGTCATTCATGAATACCCATTAAGTATAGCCAAACAAAACATTTTTACTCTGAAGCCAAGGTGCAAAACAACGAAGCCAATCACTTGCTGTTAGACTGCATACCTCCTTCACCCACAGACTCCTCTTTAACACAGGCAGCAGCACTACCTGCACTAAGTCCAGCTCAGCCAATAAGAAACTCGCTGACTGGGTAGACCAGCAGAACTTTAACTTTTTAAACATCCAGCAGGGTCTTGCAATCATAAAAAAAAGTTTAAAAAAAAGACAGTCATACCTTTGGTTGACCTATTAGAAGCAGCTGCGACTGAATGCACTGCCATCTTACCAGAAGCACAACCTAGTGCATTTATTCATCTCTACAGAGGCAGGCACACTGCTGGCCTGGGAGTGACGAGCAATGGCCACCCATAGGACTATATGATCCAAGTACTTTTGGAATGATTCAGCAAAATTGAGTGTGAAATTATATCATTCACTACATGGAAATAATGTTGGGGCTCAAGGAAGAAGGCTGATCAATAATGCCAAGACCAACTTCTGGAGTGAGGAAAATAAGCCATAAGTGATTGATCTTCCATTCCACTCAGCGTGGGATGAAATAACATCATTGAATAATGTTTTGTTTCCAAACATTATGATACTAATTTGACATTTACTGATTGAAATAAAAACCAATTTCTGTGACAATTCCAGACCATCAGAATGCTAGATCTAAGAATATTATTTGTGAAGATACCAAGTATCTTTGGATAACAGTCTGCTTCTTACAAGGAAAATTCTTTTTTTACTCCATTGTTTAAATTTATTGGGATAGTCTTTCATTAATTGGCACCTCGGTTTGACATGTTAATTGTATATACAAAGAAACGTGATTAACAAAGATAACCCTGATATTTTGCCACACTTGGAACAGCTTCTCAGCATGTTCTACCCCAGTAAGATAACTTCATTCATGCTCCAGGTGGGTATTTGTGAATCAGAGTCAGGTTTATTATCACCAGCGTGTCGTGAAATTTGTTAACTTAGCAGCAGCAGTTCAATACAATGCATAATATAGAAGAAAGAAAGTAAAAATAAATAAGTAAATCAATTACAGTATATGTATATTGAATAGATTAAAAATCATGCAAAAACAGAAATAATATACATTAAAAAAGTGAGGTAGTGTTCATGGGTTCAATGTCTATTTAGGAATCAGATTGCAGAGGGGAAGAAGCTGTTCCTGAATCGCTGAGTGTGTGCCTTCAGGCTTCTGTCCCTCCTACCTGATGGTAACAGTGAGAAAAGTGCATGCCCTGGGTGCTGGGGGTCCTTAGTAATAGACACTGCCTTTCTGAGACACTGTTCCTTGAAGATGTCCTGGGTACTTTGTAGGCAATTAGCCAAGATGGAGCCAACTAAATTTACGACCTTCTGCAGCTTCTTTCGGTCCTGTGCAGTAGCTCTCCCCTCATACCAGACAGTGACGCAGCTTGTCAAAATGCTCTCCACAATACAGTACATCTATAGAAGTTTTTGAGTGTTTTTCTTGGCATACCAAATCTCTTCAAACTCCTAATGAAGTATGGTCACTGTCTTGCCTTCTTTACGGTTACATTGATATGTTGGGACCAAGTTAAGTCCTCAGAGATTTTCACACCCAGGAACTTGAAAAACTGCTCACTCTCTCCACTTCTGACCCCCTATCAGGATTGTTATGTGTTCCTTCATCTTACCCTTCCTGAAGTCCACAATAAGTTCTTCCATCTTACTGACGTTGAGTGCCAGGTTGTTGCTGCGATACCACTCCACTAGTCGGTATATCTCACTCCTGTAAACCCTCCCATCTCCATTTGAGATTCTACAACAATGGTTGTATCATCAGCAAATTCATAGATGGTATTTGAGCTATGCCTAGCCACACCGTCATGGGTATAGAGAGTAGAGCAGTGGGTTCAGTACACACCCGAGGTGCGCCAGTGTTGATCATCAGTAAGGAGGAGATACCGTCACCAATCTTCACAGATTGTGGTCTTCCAGTTGAACATTAAGGAACATAGGTGTAGTCTTTGGGTGAAGATGTTAAAAGCCTTTTTTGCTTATTGAGATGAGCAGAGAGCCAACACACTTGAACAGTAAGCGACTGTGTGCCCTGATTAATATTCCTTCCAGTCAATTCTACCAAAAGAAAATCTATTTGGGCACATTTTATGCAAATGAGTCACTGCTTTAGTGATTGTGCTTTAAAAGGAACCCATTGCTTGTGCAAGTGAAGTCACATTTTATGCAGTGGTGGCAATTTTACGTTCTTTAACAGAAAAATGTCAAGACTGATTCATTGAACTGTTTAGGTACTACTCCAACATGATTTCATTTAATACCAGGAGAAGCACAGAATTATAGATGATAGGTTTAATTTTAAAGAAACTTAATTAGGGTGGAAAATCAGTAATAGATGAAACATAATAAATGATTTAGTGCTACAAAACCAATTTATTTATTTACTGAACTCTGCACATTTTGAAACTTTTAAACTTTGTTTGGATTCTTTAATGAATCTCAGGCTTGTATATGGTGACATGTATGTACTTTGATAAAAAAAATTTACTTTGCACTTTAAAACCTCATCCACCATGATCTGGGCTCAAGAACTCAAAGCAACCTTAGAAAAGGACGGCAAATGGAGAGACAAGGAATGCTGAACAGAGATTAAGAGGAAATGGCAGGTAAGCTAGGAGCCCACTCAGGGAAAGTAATGAAGCCCACTACAGGATGGATGTTGGGGCTTTGGAGAGGGTGTTGAAGAGGCTTACCAGGATGCTGCCTGGTTTAGAGGGCACACAGTATGCTAACATGAGAGGCTGGAGAAACTTGAGTTGTTTTCTCTGGAGCACTGGAGGGTGAGGTTAAATCCCTCTGAGGTTTACAAGATTACGAGAGGCATAGAGCGAGTGGACAGAGAGTATCTGTTCCCCAGGGTTGAAATCTAGGGCATACATTGAAGGTGAGAAGGTGTAGGTTCAAGGGGGATGTGAGGGCTAAGTTTTTTTTACTCAGAGAATGGTGGATGCCTGGAACGTGCTACCTGGTATGGTGGTAGAGGCAAATATATTAGAGGCTTTTAAGAGCCTTTTGGGTAGACGCATGGATGTGAGGAAGATGGAGGGTCATGGATGTGGTATAGATAGGAGTAATCAGTGTTTGGGTGTTTTTGATTTGCTTTTTAGCTGATTCAGCGCAACATTTTGGCTGAGTGGCCTGTTCCTGTGCTGTACTGTTTTATGTTCTACTATATGTAAATTGGTTATATAGAAAGTTTAAATCCAGTTGTTTAGAACATTTCAGTGAATGCCTTTGATGACAGAGAATTAGAATGGGAAATCACACTCAGCAGATAGTCAGCAGACAGGACTTAAATCCAAGTGTCTGTATGCAGTTTTAATATGGACTGGGATGTGATATTACAAATTGGGGAAAGGTGCAAAGGGAGAGGGCGTGGGGTAGAACAAAAAGAACGGAGTTATCTTAGTGTGTGAACAGCTCACAACCATTTCCCAGCCAGCCAGTGGATCATTGGAGAATCTGGTATGTGGTTAGATCAAATATTTTAAAGATGGCAATGATGCAGATGGCCAGTCCACAACTTGGCCTAGATGACATTTCAGGGAGCCGAGGTCTCAACATCCAAGATAAACAGGGAGTAGCAGTTATGATCGGAGATGCACAAATAACTACAAACAAAACCTAATACCTTAAGTATCCCAGACATTCATTCCACTTCAAAAATTGAAAAGAGTAAGCTGATGCAATGAAATTTATTTTTAGTAACTATTTTAAAACAAATTATACAATTATACAAGGAATATGGAAAAATATTTACAAAAGTATACATTCAGGAGTTACACCAATACCTTAGACAATTTTATCATAATGTCTATGCCCAGTGCTGACAAACATGGCCCAGATTTTTAATCTAAGTAGTTGGTGGTTTGGGGTGATTGCATCTGATGACCAAATCATTGACAGGGATCTACTAGATCAATAGGATGAGGAAAGAGAAAACAAAGGGCTCCAAATCTAGGACTGAGAGCTCCCCAAAGTGTCATCACAGCTCATAGGCACATGGATACCAAAACTGTGGGAATTGCGCAAAAAGATACCGAAACTGTAAAAGTGCATCAAGCACTTGTGTCATTTAATTTATACATAGTGCAAAACCAAATTTGAAACAAACTAAATACTGTTGAGACATTCTTCACATTTAAGCTATTTTGAAGTTTTTTTTGGTTGGGAAGTATCTGAGGAGTGAACATGCCCTACACCTGAGAAATGATTGCACTGAAGTTAAAAGATCAATGAGCAAACGTAAGATTAGGTTCTTGACTGTCAAATCCTGCACAAGGGAATTGCTTGCTTGATAGGTTACAGCAGGCAGAGCCCACAAGATAATGGCAGTTCTAGTCGTAAAACAGATAAAATGATGGACAAAAATGGTCATAATGTTCATAATCCAGATAATTTGGTCCCCTCTGCATCTTGTAAAGATCCCCCAGCCCCTCCTAAACAGCTTACATTTACAAATGTACATACAAAATAACAGTTCAGTATAAAGCTGACCAGCATTTCAAGACAAGTGCAACATTATTGGCACAATACGCCCTCCTTTCATCATTTCTTGCAGTTGTCCTTCGTTGAAGGCAGGTTTAATTCTGTACATCCAGAAGTGATTAAATCATTAGGCAGGGAGGGGTGAAAGGCAGGAAACATCTGCTGAAGGGTTTAAAGGCCAATCCAAACACTTTCTAAAAGTATTCATCATCCGGCCAATGACTGGAGTGCAGTCACTAGTTCTAATGTGACCTTGCAGGAAACAGAGCCAACAACCACAATTAGTCAACAGGGTTAGTAAATAAAGTTTTTCCTCCCCTTCTTTGAATTGATTCACTTGATCTTCACTGGGGCTGTGACAAGCCTGCCAATGATCCTCCAGCCTGAATAAAACTCAGCCTATTCTAAACAAGGCTGATGTGCAAAACATTTCAACAATGAACAAGCACTATTCTCAAAAGTTTAAAGTTTGGTCAATGCCATTCATGTTGTTGGGTAAATTAAGTAAAATACTGCCTAGGTGATATTTATTCACATACATTCCAGGGCTCTCAATACTGAGTGGTAGTGTCCATCTCTGGCGGAGATGAATGCACTGAAGTCGGTCTCCCTCACAGCGTAACTTTGCTCAGTCTGTTTGTCATTATTCCTTTTTTGGCAGTTCTCGGTAGCGTAGAGCTGGATCGACTCCGCAGTTTAACCTGTCGATTTAGGCTCCGCTTTCTCAGAATAAAGTCAAAATTCACAGAGGTGTTCATTGCATAAAACACATTGGCATTGTCTGGAATTACCAGTTCTGGAAAAAAAAAAGGTGATATATATTTACATGACTATCTTGTTATGTGAGTACAAGTCTACAGAACTAGATATAGAATTAAGAGTAGCTCACCAGTCGGACTTAGTTTAAGCAAGGGTTTGGATTAGAATCTACAGCTGAAATACCAGTATCTACTGTACTTCATTTTGAATAGGTTCAACATGAATTTTTTAAAAAATACATCTTTGTTTAGACACATTTATTGCCACTATCATTCCTCCACAGATTTGTATATGCCACTTTCTTTAACATGTTTTTCTTTTGATAAAATGGAAAAAATTTGGCAACTTCAGCAGCCTGATCAGAGGCAACAGGACTGATACCGGTCTGAAGTCAAATCAAGAAAAGAGTGGGAAATATCTTCTAGCTTTCACTCCAGAAGAACAAGAAATAAACCAAATGCATTTTAAGACAATTCAACATCAAGGGCTATTTTACTGATCTCAGTAATGAAGACTGAAAGATACTACTACATCATCGCTTAAAAAAAAACAATTACAGGAATTTCTGTTGCAGGAAATATAAACTGGATATCTATAAACACCAGACAGAAAAAGCACCAAAATGTCAGCAACACTATACGAGAAGGCTCACCATCAGTGCCTTTATAGAAGAAATAAGAACGCAATGTAACTGTGAGTTCTGCCATTAATTTTCAGTTTTTTGGGGAGAATTCTACTTAGCTAATTTTAGACTCAGAGCTGCAAGAATTTTACCCATGAACACATCAAAAGACATGAAATGTGAAGCCGAATTTCATTTGGCTTATATATTCACTTTTCAGATGGTAATAGCAGAGGGCATCATGAATTACAAGCACTGAAACAACCAAATTTTCTTGCCTTGAGCAAGGAGTAAAGTCAAATTTTTTAAACTTCTGCAAACCAATTTTTAAAGGAATAAATTAAAACCAAATAAATTTGGTATACTCTGTATTATCCAAATCATTTATCATGATTACTTGTGACAAAAGAGATTGCTATTCAGAACCATTGAGTCTGGAATCCCACCCATATTCCCGTACAACCTATTCTTGTACACATGCTTATCAACTCTATTAATACCCCTGCCGCCCACCTAGAGCAGGGCCCATTCATTTATTGACATATCCTTAAATACAGGAAAAAATTGGAGCACCCAGAGGAAATAGGGGCCCATATCCAAGAAAGGATGCGCTGGCATTGGAGAGGGCCCAGGAGATTTACAAGAATTATCCTGGGAATGAAGAGCGTCTGATGGCTTTGGGCCTGTACTTGCTAAGGTTTAGAAGAATGGTGGGGGGGGGGGGGCAGGAAAATCTCATTTTAATCTACCAAATATTAAAAGGAGGATTTTTCAAATAGTGGGAGAGCCTAGAACCAGACTGCACAGTGTCAGGAGAGGAGGTTGTCCCTTTAGAAAAGAGAAGAGGAGGAATTTCTTTAGTCATGGTGGTGAATCTATAGAATTCATTGCCACAGCTGGCAGTGGAGGACAAGTCGTTAGATATACTGAAAGTGGAGGTCTTGTTAGTAAGGGCATCTAAGATCATGGGCAGAAGGCAGAAGAATGGGGTTGAAAGGGGTTATAAATCAGACATGAAATCAAATGATGCTATTTCTTATGGTCTTATGGAAATTTACACAATCACAGACAGAACCTCACAGACAGCAGTGAAGGTCAGGATCAAACTTGGGTTCTTAAGAGTTCTGTGGCAGCATCTCTAATATGCCAACAAAACAGAATTACTCCAGACAGGATCATGTAAGTAATTCTGGGTCAATGTGAATTTAGTTCAAGAAATTTGATTTCTCCAGTATTCAAAGGAAATCAGTCAGAAGACTGCCTTTTTTTAAGCATTGTAGAACCTTGATTTTCATTCCTCACCTCTATCTTCTGAGATGACCTGGACAAGCTGATATTCCTCTGAATGCTCTCCTTCCAGATTGTGCTTGGACATGGCTCTCTGGATTACAACAGGCGTCTTGTCTTGGCTGGTCAGCTAGACAGGAAGAGAAAAAGCATCACCAGTCATTGAAAGTGGGGATGCAGGTACAGCCGGCGGTGAAAAAGGTGAATGGTATGCTGGCATTTATAGCGAGAGGATTCGAGTACAGGAGCAGGGAGGTACTACTGCAGTTGTACAAGGCCTTGGTGAGACCACACCTGGAGTATTGTGTGCAGTTTTGGTCCCCTAATCTGAGGAAAGACATACTTGCCATAGAGGGAGTACAAAGAAGGTTCACCAGATTGATTCCTGGGATGGCAGGACTTTCATATGAAGAAAGACTGGATGAACTGGGCTTGTACTCGTTGGAATTTAGAAGATTGAGGGGGGATCTGATTGAAACGTATAAAATCCTAAAGGGATTGGACAGGCTAGATGCAGGAAGATTGTTCCCGATGTTGGGGAAGTCCAGAACGAGGAGCCACAGTTTGAGGATAGAGGGGAAGCCTTTTAGGACCGAGATTAGGAAAAACTTCTTCACACAGAGAGTGGTGAATCTGTGGAATTCTCTGCCACAGGAAACAGTTGAGGCCAGTTCATTGGCTATATTTAAGAGGGAGTTAGATATGGCCCTTGTGGCTACGGGGGTCAGGGGGTATGGAGGGAAGGCTGGGGCGGGGTTCTGAGTTGGAGGATCAGCCATGATCATAATAAATGGCGGTGCAGGCTCGAAGGGCCGAATGGCCTACTCCTGCACCTATTTTCTATGTTTCTATGTTTCTCTTTATCTTATATGTTAGTAGATTGCAGTTTTAGTTGGGGTGGGGGGATGCTAGAAAGAGACTGGGGATTCTTCAACAGGGATTAAAAGACAACTGCTTGTTATCCAACGACAAAACCAGTCAGTGAACATTGTACAAGTAGTGTTTAGAAAAATGCTAAGTAGTAATGACTGGTTTTAATGCCATCACCTCCCAGACCTGGGTTAATGGAAGTTTTTATCCAGCTACTTCTTTCAGCAAGTAAATTGTACAAAGAATTCAACTTCACCAGACCAGTTTCTTTCTAAATACACTGTGTTTTAAAACTTTATCAGTAAGACAGCAGTAGATTTTGTGTCCTGACGAAGGGTCTCAGCTGGAATAGTTGACGGTACCTCTTCCAAGAGATGCTGCCTGGCCTACTGCGTTCACCAGCAACTTTGATGTGTGTTGCAGTAGATTTTAAATACTGTTTTCGCAATGTGTCCCAGTAAGTGTTTCTTGTTTACATAAAAGATAGCTCAGAGGAGCTGATTAAAGTAAAAACTGTTAGCAATATTCAGTTCCTGAATGGAGTGCAAGATCTTAACCTCAGTTGCAAAACACTCTGGAATTATACAAGGAAAACAGGATACTGAAATGACAGAATGTACCAGCTTATTGGTGTGCATTGTGCTTCCTGGGTGGTGGCGACGATAATTCCACGACATGTTGGTAGGAACATGTCCACAGATTAAACAGCTAGCAACTGGCCCCAGGAGGTAAATATATTGTTTACTGCAACAGAATTGGGGAGTTTTTCCGAATAGAGAAACAGTAACCTTTGCCCTCAAATTTATTATTTTTCACCTACCCTGAGGGGTGGGGGAGAAGGGGGCTGAGCATGCCAATCAAATAGGCTTTTAAATTTAAAAAAAGCCCCATATCTTCTCCAGAAATGGCACTGAAAATTTGGTTTGCTTGAAAGTAAATAGTGTGTCAGCAATCCCTCGAAAAGCCACACGGCAGGCAAAGGAAGGAAATGTTACAACTACTGCAGCAGCTCGAAGTCCCATCAATTTTAAAACATTGTCATTCAGGTCAATTTTTCTGACGTTTGCAACAGTTTTGACTACATACAAGGGATATTTTGAACAAATAATCAAATCAAATTAACATAATGCTCATTTGCTTTTCCCAACAAAACAAGGGAGTTCAAATCAAAGAATAACAGAGTGCCCCCAATATTATGCACCAGAAACTAAATGCAGAACTTCAAAACAGCAGAACACTTCGTAGAGAAACCAGAATCTCCTTGATGCTTGAGTCACTTACGGCATTCCAGTCATATTGCATGGAATCGGCCTCTGAGATGACACCAGGTGTCAAGCACCCATTGCAACAGGGGTTCCCAACCTCTTTAATGCCATAGACCAATACTATTCAGCAAGGGGTTCAAGGGCTCAGTTTGGGAACCCCTGAGTTTCACTAATCCCACTTTATTCTACCCACACATCAGAAAGGGAGCAGATTGCAAATTTAATGCAGAACAGGAGATTACAGCCCAAAACTCAAATACATGGAGTAGCATTGACTGCAACCACACAGCCATTTTGAACTCATCTGCCAACAAGTAGTTGCTGTGACATTATTTTAAACAAAAGTCAGCAATTACTTTATACTCAAAGACTCACATCTATTATCAGGACAAAACTGACCATGGAAAAGTTCCATGCACTTACCAAGATGCTTTTGTACAGATTTCCGTTGTCATCCTCGAGGCTGACCCGGATGATGCAGCTATCTTCGTTCTGCTGGTTGTACACAGGAAGTGATAATGTTGAACCGCAGGAAGTCACTGAGATAGAGCGCTTGTGGATCTTAGGATTGTGGGGGAATGAAGGCGATGATGAAACAGTACTGATTAATGATGAGACTCCTGAAGAGGCCGTGTCCATTGAGTGTATGGACGAGCATGATGATAAAGATTCAGATGACTGGAAAACAGCAAGATATCTATTAATGAGTACAGTTCGAATAGTTCCAAATTTCCTGTTCTACCATTATGCAATGCAGTCCCAACCCTCCAAACACAGCTATAAAAGCCACATCTAAATACTCAAGTACCTTGACATCTGTCTGTCCGCCTTGTTGTTACCACCAATCAACACAACACCCATCAGCGTTAAACAAATACTGATCATTCATTATACAGTGGATTCTAATTAATTGGGAACATCTGGACCATTACAAGTTGGCCCAATTAAGTGGCTGTCCCGATTAGCCAATGTTTGATGGAAATGGTTCAAAAGGTACAAAAAAGACAAACTAGTTCGAGTATCAAATTATGTATTTAAATGAAAAGCAGAACAAATGAGAACACTATCAGAGTTCGTATGTTCTCTCCGTGTCTGTGGGTTTCCTCTGTGTGATCTGGTTTTCTCCCACATTCCAAAGACCTATGGTTTGGTTAGTGAGTTGTGGGCATACTATGTTGGCACTGGAAGCATGACACTTACGGGCTGCCCAGCACCATCCTCAAATGGGGCCAAACCCCGCTCAACCCTCAATGATTTATGCCAAATGATGCAGTTCACTGTTATGTCTTGATGGGCATGTGACAAAGAAAACTAATCTCTTAATCTCTTTTAAATTTCCAGTTACTCTAGGGTACCTTTCAGCAAGTAATCATAACATATATTGGTCACAAGTTTCAGTAATCTCGCACTAAAACCTTGGGAAGAGGAAAGGAAGAAGTCCATTAATAGAAAGGGAACTTTGAAACTGAAGACAGATCCTAAGAGATAAAGGTCAACTCAACTGCTGAGAGGCTGAATTTTCTTAGAAACAGGTTAAATGCACTTTCTACTAAAACCAATTAAATCACCAATAACCTCCCATGAAACAATATCCTTCTACATAGAAGATGATGAACTACAACGTTAATTCGCAAAAACAAATGAGGGAACCTAATGACTATGCAGAGACCAGCTATATAACAATTTGCAGAAACGCAAAGCCAAAGGGATGGTGCACCTTTATCTCCTGCTGTGTTGTCATGTGCTGACTGGCTTAAATCCTCTGTCGTACATAAGTTACAGGAAACAGCTTATGATGATTGGATATTATTGATACACTGAGAAGCTTCACTTGTACATTTTATCTAATTCAACAAAACACAGCTTAAAAACTAAGCTTTATTGGAATGAATTAGGTTGGTGTAACATGTTTAAGAGGTCATGCCCTTCAGTCACCTTTTGCTGTGGTCCTTCTGGAGTGTCAGTGGGAGTTGTGGAGGTCTCTTCAATTTCGGAGTTGTTGGAATCGGATGATGAAACACTGACAGAGTCCATGCTTTCCCCAGAACTCCCACTTGGAGGGGATTTGGGCTGCTCACAGCTCTTCGTTGGAGTACTGTTCGTGATGACATCAGACCCTAGAAAGAGCCTGCACGAGGGAAAGGGATTAATTAGCAAACAGACCAAAACAGAAATCAGAAGTAGGTACATTCTGAAAAACATTTAAATTGGACTTAACAGTGGGATATCACAATAGTCCTATGGAGGAATTCCATGATAGATACTTGAAGCACATGTGCCGGAGTTCGGTTTGCTGTTTTTAGCCAGTTTATATCACATTCACAGTGTATTATGCCTAAACAATGGAGACTACAATAGGATGAGGGAGGATTTGGCTTGTATAGACTGGGAACACAGGGTCAATGGTGGGACGGTTGAGGAACTGTGGAAGACTTTCAAAGAGATTTTTCACAGTGCTCCAGTATATTTCAGTTAAAAGCAAGGACAGTAAGGGTGGGGAGAGCCAGCTTTGGATAACTAAGAAAATAAAAGGCAGCATCAAACTAAAAGCTCATGCAGACAAAGTCGCCAAGATTAGTGGGAAACTGGAAGATTGGGAAACACCAATTGGTCTCATGGTGAAGGATGCACCTAACATGCTAAAGGGAGATGCTATGGATACAATGGGAGGTGAGGACTTCGATACAATGGTTATCACTAAAGAGGTAGTGCTGAGAAAACTTGTGGGCCTGAAGATAGATAAGTCCCCTGGTCATGACGGAATGCATCCCAGGGTACTGAAAGAAATGGCAGAAGTTATAGTAGAGGCTTTGGTGATGATTTACCAAAATCCTCTGGACGCTGGGCAGATCCCAGCAGATTGGATGATGGCAAATGCCATCCCACTGCTCAAAAAAGGACGTAGGCAAAAGGCAGGTAATAATAGGCCAGTTAGTTTAACATCTGTAGTTGGGAAAACGCTTGAAACTATCATTAAAGAAGAAAAAATGGGGCATCTGGAAAGAAATGGATCCATCAGGCAGACGCAGCATAGATTCAGCAAAGGCAGGTCCTGTTTGCCAAACTTACTGGAGTTCATTGAGGATATAACAAGCACAGTGGATAGAGGGGAACAGATGGACGTTATTTACTTGGATTTCCAGAAGGTGTTTGATAAAGAGCCGCATAAAAGACTTATCCAAAAGATAAGGATGCATAGAGTTGGGGGTGATGTAATAGCATGGATCAAAGATTGGTTAACGAATAGAAAGCAGAGTTGGAATACATGGGTGTTTCTCTGGTTGGCAATCAGTAGTGAGCAGTCTGCTGCTGGGGTCAGTGCTGGACCTGCAACTGTTCACGATATGCATTAATGAACTGGAAGACGGACCAAGCGTAGTGTTTCTAAGTTTGCTGCTGATACTAAATTGAGTGGGAAAGCAGAAGATTCCGAGAGTCTGCAGAGAGATATAGATAGGTTAAGTTAGTAGGTAAGGGTCTGGCAGATGGAGTACAATGTTGATAAATGCGAGGTCATCACTTTGGAAGGAAAAATAAAAGAGCAGTTTATTATTTAAATGGTAAAAAATTGCAGCACGTTGCTGTGCAGACGGACTTGGGAGTGCTTGTGCATGAATCACAAAAGGTTGGTTTGCAGGTGCAGCAAGCTATCAAGAAGGCAAATGGACTGTTGGCCTTCATTGCTAGAGGGATTGAATTTAAGAGCAGGGAGGTTATGCTGCAACTGTACAAGGTACTGGTGAGCCCGCACCTGGAATACTGTGTGCAGTTCTGGTTTCCTTACTTGAAGAAGGATATAGTGGTTTTGGAGATGGTGCGGAGGAGGTTCACCAAGTTGATTCCAGAGATGAGGGGGTTAGATGATAAAGACAGATTGAGTTGTCTGGGACTGTTCTTGCTGGAATCAAGAAGAATGAATGGAGATCTTACATAAACATAAAACTAAGAAAGGCATGATAAGAGAAGCAGGAAAGTAGTTTCCACTGGCAGGTGAGACTAGAACTAAGGGACATAGCCTAAAGATTTGGGGGAGTGGATTTAGGACGGAGATGAGGAGGAACTGCTTTTCCCAGAGAGTGGCGAATCTATGGAGTTCTCTGCCCAATGAAGCAGTGAAAGCTACCGCAGTAAATATATTTAAGACCAAGTTGGGTAGATTTTTGCTTAGTAGGGGAATTAAAGGTTATGGGGAAAAGGCAGGTAGATGGAGATGATCTTATTGAATGGTGGAGCAGGCTCGATAGGCCAGATAACCTACTTCTGCTCCTATTTCTTATGTTATGTTCACAAGGTAAAAGAAAAAAAGAATGCT
This sequence comes from Mobula hypostoma, assembly GCF_963921235.1. Taxonomy (NCBI): domain Eukaryota; kingdom Metazoa; phylum Chordata; class Chondrichthyes; order Myliobatiformes; family Myliobatidae; genus Mobula; species Mobula hypostoma. Next base: position 29,994,921 of record NC_086108.1, on the reverse strand, counting down.
TGTTGCCAATACTAATTACTTTTATGCACACAATATTTTGTGTCAAAATACTTCACTGAAGCAGTTCATAGCATCTGTATTCCTACCCTTGGGTGAAACTCATTGCATAATCCACTTATGCCTAGAGTACCTAGTACCCCGTCCACATTGCTCCCTTATTGGTGTTTCCAAATTTTCAAGTCACTAGTGAAAAAAAAGTGACGATTTTCCTAACCCCGTTGACCCTGCTCACTTTGGACAACAGATCAAAAGAAATTCCGCATTAAAGTAGTAATATTAAAAATAAATTTGAATGTAAGCAATTATTTCTTGATACTGTCCAAACTGGGAGCCTAAAAAGCTGCATTTCTCTCAATCTAGAAACCAAGTACAGCGTGGAATCTGACTTGTTAATAATCAGTTTTCTTTATCCCATTGATCCTGCTCACTTTGGACAATAGATCAAAGGAAATTCCACAGTAGAGAAGTAATATTTAAATTAATTGGAATGTAAGCAATTCTTTCTTGGTACTATCCAAGCTGACTTGTTAATAATCAGTATTTATGTATCAGTCATCAGGTCAAGCCATATCCAAGAATAGAGAAATGGTCCTGACCCTACCTGAGAGGGTCTTTGGCCTGAAACATCAACACTATCACTTCAGATGCTTCTTGACCTGCTGACTGTTCTGAATTTTATGGTTTTACTTCAGAATTTCAGCTTTTTTTTAAATGTCTGGAAAACCAAAGCTCCTAATTTCACAGTATGTTTCATGACATGATTAACCAAATCAGAATTTACACTATCCATGCTGCTAATAACACTTGTGTCAAGAGAAAAACAAAACCAGTGACACTTTGCTGCAATGTACAAACAACTTTAAAAAGTACACCTGAATTTAGTCTTCAAAATTTGGGTGCATTTAATGGCTGCTGCTTTATTAACTTACATTTATCTGAACAGAACAACCATTCATTAAAGGTGGTGAACAAATAGGAAATACAAGGGACAGCAAACATCAGGAATTCTGCAGATGCTGAAAATTCAAGCAACACACATCAAAGTTGCTGGTGAACGCAGCAGGCCAAGCAGCATCTCTAGGAAGAGGTACAGTCGACGTTTCAGGCCGAGACCCTTCGTCAGGACTAACTGAAGGAAGAGTGAGTAAGGGATTTGAAAGTTGGAGGGGGAGGGGGAGATCCAAAATGATAGGAGAAGACAGGAGGGGGAGGGATAGAGCCAAGAGCTGGACAGGTGATAGGCAAAAGGGGATACGAGAGGATCATGGGACAGGAGGTCCGGGAAGAAAGACAAGGGGGCGGGGGGGGACCCAGAGGATGGGCAAGAGGTATATTCAGAGGGACAGAGGGAGAAAAAGGAGAGTGAGAGAAAGAATGTGTGCTTAAAAATAACTAACAAATGGGGTACGAGGGGGAGGTGGGGCATCAGCAGAAGTTCATGCCATCAGGTTAGAGGCTACCCAGACGGAATATAAGGTGTTGTTCCTCCAACTTGAGTGTGGTTTCATCTTTACAGTAGAGGAGGCCGTGGATAGACATGTCAGAATGGGAATGGGATGTGGAATTAAAATGTGTGGCCACTGGGAGATCCTGCTTTCTCTGGCGGACAGAGCGTAGATGACCACTGGGAGATTCTGCTTTCTCTGGCAGACAGAGCGTAGATGGCCACTGGGAAATCCTGCTTTCTCAAGGGACAGAATCACTTTAACAGAGATTGCGCACTAAACATGGGACCAGAAGATATTGCAAAGTTAGAGGAGCAAGAACATGGAAGACTTCACTGGGCATGGGTTGAGATTAATGCGGCCAGAATAAATCAATTGGAAGAAAGGTTCAAAGGTTCTTTTTATTGTCAAAGTATGAATGCACAATACAACTCTGATATTTGTCTTCTCCAGATAGCCATTAAATACAGAAAGGCCACGGGTGTTGATGAAAGAAAAGACATCAACCCCACCCCCCCACCTCCGGCAATGAAAGGAAAAGAAACAAAACTTGCACACCCCAACCCCTCCTCCACAGAAAGAAAATAGCGGCAATAGCATCAAATCCCCCACCCCTCCCCTGTAGAAAAAAAGTGACAATAGCAATCCCCCAACCCCTCACCCACAAAAAAAAACTGCGACAATAACAATCCCAAAGCCCCTCACTCACAGAAAAAAAAGCAACAAATACAATCCCCGACCCCCTCACCTTCAGGAGAAAAACTGACAACAATAATCCCCAACCCCCTCACTCACAGAAAAGAACAGCGACAGTCACATGAAAACCCCTAAATCCCCCTTACACACAAAAAATTAACAGATCACCCACCCGTCAATCAGCCCGAAGAAAGAAAACACAGTAAGACTGAAGGAAACTCATATAGAATATAGTCCAATAATCACATAAATCTCAGAATATCGGAAACCTCTTTTCATCTGCATACGAATGATAAGCAGGGTTTTAAAATACTGGAGTTTAGCAAGGCTGTGAAACCTTGGAAGTGGCAAGAATGGAAGCCATAGAAGGTTTCAGTGTGACAGTAACTCGCGATGATGGGGAAAAGTGAAGATAATCACGGTGAGGTACAAAAGAGGGAGATTGATGCTCAATGTGGTGAAATGACACAGTGGTTGATTCTCCCGAAAAGGGGGACAGCAGAACAAGGCTATAATTCAGCATGGGAGTCAGCTTTATTGATGACTTCATCCACGACTTGAAATAGAGCAGTGGTGTGTTGCTGCACATATCTAACTTCCTGCAGATTGCAGCAGTTGGAAATTACCAACAGGACTGGTATTATCCTTCACCCTAACAATTCTTGCCAGGGACACACTTTGAAGTGTAATCAGTCATGTATTCTAAGAAAAGATTTTGTTAATATACATTGACAGCAATTTCTGACAAAGAAATTGCTTTCATGTTGTTACTTGTGAAAGAAGAAACTGCTCAGCTCCTCATAAAGGTTTGAAATGGAAATGTACATCTGCCAAGAAGGGTGACATATTTTATTTTTAATGTCCATACAACTTTATGTTCAACACTCGCGCAGTATTCCATGAAGAATTTGTCGGGTCCTGTTGAGGTTATGTTAGCTCTGATTGCTATATTAACTTCTGAACATTGGAACTTCTGAGCAATTAACCACTGGAACACAAGCAAACCCCATTCATACATTATCCACTAAAATTCACACTGTCATTATAAAATGCAATGTCCTACTTATAGCAAGGCATGATGTGAGGAAAATGAGACAAATGTAATTAAATAATTGATAACTAAATAAAATAATATTCAGTAGAAAAAAAACTAATGTAGAGTGGCTTCCAATAGCAACCTCAATATACAAACTCAAATTGTACAAATCAGCTAAGCCCCAATGTTTAATTAGGTATTTTGGATGTGAAGTGGCAGGGTACAATTAATGCTGCGGCAGGAAACCTTCAGCAAATACACAGAGCAGTCACTACCTATGAAGCAGCAAAGTTAAAAATAGCTCATGCATTCTAGTCACATAATAAAGTAGAACATCAGATAATAACTTCAAGAATCTGCAGCATAGGGGGAATAATTGATTAGCCCACCCACTGCTCCAGCTTTGCTTTCTGCCCTGCAGTGCAATCAACTAAAATAAGCGAAAATAGTAAACTGGGGTTTTCACAGAGATGGCTTGATGCAAGCAAAGGCTATTTACAACTCAAACATCCCTGTTGTTCATATATTAAGCATCAAGAAGCATAGATAAGTCATCGAAGTTTGAAGTAAATTTATCATCAAAGTACATGTACTGTATGTCGAAATATACTGCTTGATCATATTCATTGGAGGCTATTCATCTCGGCTTCAGAAGAAGTACCTCAAACTCGAATACCAGGGTAGGTACATAAACAATCCACAATGTACATGGAAGCACTTCAGAATGTGGGCCATAGCTTCAGACACAATGATTGAAATTCTAGAAAACTGGAGGATATTTTGCCATATGAAACCCATCTATAAAAGGCAGAATGTCAAGCTGGTTATTTTCAGTGATCCAAATTACTTCAGTTTCCATCTACAAGCTCATAATTTTGTGTGCTGTACTGTCTTACTTAAGTCCATTCTTACTGCTCACTGATTAAATCCAATTTTGCAAAGTGGAAATGTTGTGACAAAAGAATGCTGGGGGAGGGGAAAAGGGGAATGCAGATAACGCAAGACAAAACAGTTTGCTTCTCTAATTCTGATATCATATGATAATAATAATGGAGTTAATCATTATCCACAATCAGTCGTAGCTACCAATGATCAGGGGACAGAGATAGAGCATAATTGCTATAATTAGGGGCTGTGGAGGTTTCCAACCTCACCTATTCCCTTTAAAGAATAGTCAGGTTGGGACTGCTCAGGAAATGGTAGAGATAAAAGCCCTGGGTGCACAAATTATGTGACCTGCGAGTAATGATCCAGCATCTCACACGCAGGAGTAACCCAAACAGATCCATCTTAGAGTGTCAGAATGAGCTGCTCTGCAAATTTATAGTGCCTTGTAAAAGTATTCAGTCCTCACCAACCCTTCATTCACATAAATGAGTATTACAACCAGGAACTGCGATCAATTTAACTGTGAATTTTTATTTGTGAATCACATGCTTCCTTTTTTCATACTAGACCTAAAAAAAGGGATATTATAAAACATGACAAAATTAAAAATTTAGAAACTGAAATGTCTACCATCTCTCTGATGCTCATAATGCCACTAGCGTGAAGGGCCTCCATCTCTGGTGGCGTTCAGGACCCCCTTCATCGTGTCAGTAACTTCCTCTTGGTTTTCACTACTGTCAGTCATGCAAGTTCTGGGCTGAGACTCAGGGATACCGTTGTACCAAGATGTCGAAGGCTTCTTCACTGCTGTTTCTGTAACAATTTTTTTGTTTTTTAAAAAACAGTCAGGCTGGTTAGCCTTGAGCTGAACCCGCAAATGGAAGACCTGTGGACCAATCTTAGTCCAGCCTCTATCCTTTCATCTGTTTGGCATGGGTGACCCTACCAAGAGCCAAAGCACAAAGCCTTGACTCCAGCAAACATAGCCCTCTGGGTCATTGAGGCACACAAGCCTTCAAACCACAAAGAGGTTGTGGTCCTCTTAGAGGTGAAATGCCAACAGTTCAAAAATATTCATCCCTCTTTGCTCAGTACTTAGTTGAACCAGCTTTCCCAGCTATTACAGCCAATAGTCTTTTCAGCCAAGTCTATATTAGCTTTGCACAATGCAATAGCGCAAGCCTTGTGCATTCCTCCCTCCAAAATTGCTCAAGTGGTACCAGGTTAGTTGAGGAGCGGCAGTGGATAGTAATCTTGAGGTCTTACCAGAGATGTTTGATCGCTTTATTTTAAGATTATGAGGACACGCAGTCCTCTTTTATTGTCATTTAGTAATGCATGCATTAAGAAATGATACAATGTTCCTCCAGTGTGATATCACAGAAACACAAGACAAACTAAGACTGAAAAACTGACAAAAACCACATAAATATAACATATAGTTACAACAGTGCAAGCAATACGGTAATTTGATAGAAGAACAGACCATGGGCACGGTAAAAAAAAAGTCTCAAAGTCTCTCGAAAGCCCCAACATCTCACGCAGACGGTAGAAGGAAGAAAACTCTCCCTGCCATAAGCTTCCAGCGCTGCAAACTTGCCGATGCAGCATCCTGGAAGCACCCAACCACAGTCCGACTCTCAGTCCCTCCGAAAACTTCGAGCCTCTGACCAGCCCTCTGACACCGAGCACCAAGCACCATCTCCGCTGAGCGCTTCGACCCCAGCCCCGGCCGCCAGCAACAGGCAAAGCCGAGGACTTGGGGCCTTCCCTCCGGAGATTCTCGATCACACAGTAGCAGCAGCAGTGAACCGGGCACTTTAGAAATTTCTCCAGGTGTTCCTCCGTGCTTCTCACGGCTGTCTCCATCAAATCAGAATTGTGCACGGCCCCTATTTAACAAAAATGATATCATTTCACCGGAGAGGCAGTGCACGCTGTGTCGCGCCGCCATCTTCTCCTCCCTCACTTAAGGTTAGGACTCTGGCTGGGCCACACAAGGACATCAATTTTCTTCATTTGAAGCCACTCTATGGTTGCTCTGGATTATTGTCCTGCTGAAAGACAAACTTACTCCCCAGTCCAAGCTTTCCAGCAGAGGCCAACAGGTTTTTATTCAGGATCTCTCTGTATTTAGCAGCATTCATCTTCCCATCAGTCCTGATCAGATTTCCAGTCCCAGCCTCTGAAAAGCATCCGCATAGCATGATGCTACTTCCATCATAGTTTACAGCTGGGATGGTGAGACCAGGCTGATATGCAGTATTAGATTTATGCCGCATGTACCGCTTAGTGCCGAGGCCAAAAAGTTCCACTTTAGTCTCATCCGACCACAAGACCTTCTTCCACATCTTTACAGCATCTTCTCAGCCTTTATGGGCAAGGATATGTTTTTTTTTTTAGCCAAGGCTTCTTCCTTTCCGCTCCTCTATAAATACCCCTTTTGTGCAAGGCCTTTGAGATTGTGCAGCCATGAACTTCATCTCCAGTTGTAGCCACTGACTTCTGCAGCTCACTCAGAATGACTGTTGGCATCACAGTAGTCTCTCTTACAAGTGTACTCTTCTCCAGTGACTAAGTCTAGAAAGGCCGCCTGACCTAGGCAGTGCGGCTGTGGTTTCATACTTTTTTCACCATAGACTACAGTATATTCAATGCCTCTGAGATGGTTTTGTACCCTCCCCAGATTTCTGCTTCTCCATTATCATTTCCCTGACTTGCCTTGAATGCTATTCTGTCTACATTTTGGTTTGGTCTGCTGAAAATTTAAAATACTGTTGGACCTTAGAAGGAGCAGGGATATTTATTCTTACGAATTCATTGAAAGCAGATGATCCTCCAATTTTCTACATCAACAAATCAGGTGAGTTGGTAAGGTAATACTTCACCTGAAGAAAGTAAGCATAGTAAATTACAATGGGAATGAATACCTTTCCAGCCTCACAATTTTCGTTTTAAATTTTTACTAAATTATTGACAGGCTTTATTATTTTTCTTTTGATTTGACATGATGCACAATGTTTTGCAGATTAGCTAAAAGAATCCTGCTACATTTTATATTTCGAAAAAGAGACAGCAAAATGTGAAAGTAGTTGTGGGAGCTGAATAATTTTTCAAGGCACTGTATATCATCCTACAGCAATAGACTAATTATATTTTCAACCTGCCCAAACACATGGTAGTCAAAGTCCAGAGGTCAAAGGTACCTAATCTTCACACGTATGCTACACATACCTAGTCATATTTAAATTTACTCATTGTATTAGGCAACTTTTAGATTCAAGGAAACGAGGGCTATGCATTATATGGCTCTATTTATGATGGTGCCTTTGGACACAATATGAAAGTCAATTAAGGACAGTGCCCTTTGAGATAAACAGATGCAGTACATTATTTTATTATACTCACAGACTGAGCCGCTTCACCATACTTTTCCGGGGCTTTGGAGATGTGGGACTGGTATCGGATGTTGCCTCTATTTCACAGGACACACTATAGCTGCAGGATGGCAAATGAGTATGATTTAGACAAGGCTCAAATGGAGATTTTCAACGCTGTTATTTTCACAAACTCAGCTTGCGCAAATGATTATTTTGTTCGGGGCCATTTATTTCTCTGGCTAGAGAACATGGCTCATTACTTTGATTAATGGTTGACAGGTGCGGCAATCTGGAGTGGTTGGCATTTCCTGAAGCACAATGCTTTCCACATGAAAAGCAAATGGGAAGGAATGGAGCTTCTGTGGGAAATTCAGAGAAGAGCCACCATGATCTAACACCACCTTTCAGCAGGACACTTAGAGCAGAAGAACAAAAATGTTGCAAACTGCACTTTGATTGAAGAAAATTCAATTTAGCAAGACTCTTAGCAATAGCAGACACTCGAGTTAAATTTCCAGTGCTCAGTGCAACAAAGGAGATGCAGAGTTACAACCAATGAACTCCAGACCTCAGCTATATTCCTGTGAGATCTCACACTGAAGTCAATGGACAGCACCTCAAGTGAACCTGGAGCAGTTCTCTGAGCCAACTGATATTTCAGTGTCATCTCTAGCCTCACTAAAATGGTGCAGCCAATCCTGTTGACTAGTAAAATGTGGTAAAGCAACCTGAAATGGGATCCCAGAGCTGGCACATTCTGGTCGTTATCATTCATTTAGAGTAACTGCTGATGTTAGTTGCCTTTTATCATGTACTAAGAACAACACCATTCTTGGTTGAATGGTGAGCAACACCTGGCTGAAGTAACATGTCCCATTGGTGATACTTGAACCAGAGATGGAAGGAGTAAATGAACTGGTCTCAAACTCTGAAAGTTCAAAAGTCTAACATGATCACAACCACACTTGTTATTCTACTGAAAAAAAAAATCCTGCAAAGCTTCTTACCTTTCTTCATCTGTTAAGTACTGCTGACTGTGGAACCACTTGAGAAAACTTTGGACAGGACTGATGCAGTAACTGTTACAGGCAGACTGCAGCAATTTAATCTGTGCAATCACCTCAAACTCCTGTCAGAAGTTAAAAGGAAAATTTTAGTGTTTTCTTTCCCTGAAATATCCCAGTATCCCTATCTCTAATCATGTTGGTAGAACTTGTAAAAACTTTTAATTCAAAAACCACATTAAAAATTTTAAATTGCTGCTCACTTAATGCACTTCAATCAAAGACCTATGGATTTGAAGTACATTGTGCAACTCCCTGAAGAACAACCAGTATAGAATTTTATCCCAAGATTCCTTTATATCTAAATTCTTTTCCAGGTAATTAAAATGACTCAATATTTATACAGTCATAAAAACTCCTAAAGGATTTGTGGACAAGCATTCTGGATGGATGTTAGTTTATTCCAAAAAATTCCTGAGTATAACATCAGTATCAATGGTTAGACTAATAGGGTTTTTTTTAAAGAAGGTAGTGACTGGGAGAAGTGAAATGCTGGAAAGCTGTGAAATCTGAATTGTTTTCTTTCAATCAGTTCTGGGTTCTCTGCAAAATCACCATTTTATCTATCAAATGAAAAGTGAAGGACTTTTCTAGGTCCAAATTTGAAAACAGCTTTGCCCAGAAACTGGATATCATGTTTACTGCATCCTTCCGCCTAACAAAATCTGAACTGGGAAAATATTGCCTGTTCATTCATTATGTGCCACACTGTACAATGTAGGCGATCATGATCTTTCCATGACAATGATTGCTCTTGGCAATTTTGCTACAGAAGTGCCTTCTCCTGGGCACTGTCTTTACAAGACGGGTGACCCCAGCCATTATCAATGTTCTTCAGAGATTGTCTGCCTGGCATCAGTGGTCACATGATCAGACCTTGTGATATGCACTGGCTGCTCATACGGTCATCCATCACCAGCTCCCATGGCTTCACGCAACCCTGATCAGGGGAAAATGCAAGTGCTACACCTTGTCCAAGGGTGACCTGCAGGTTAGCAGTGAGAAGAAGCACTTTACACCTCCTTTAGTAGAGATGCATCTCCACCCCACCATCCTGGGAAAAATATATCTTTCAAAAATAAAATGACAGAATCATTTCTACCTCAAGTACTACATTAAAACTCAACCACATTCCCAACAGAAGGTTTAAAAAGATTATGAGCAACTGGAGTACATGGTGAGTATTTGGGAAAAAAAGTCACACTTAGGATCATTCAATAACAAACCTCTAACCTGCATCCCATACGGATACAGGCAGTTGCTGACAGTGACTACATAGAAATTACAGAATATTTATTTAGCCCAATCGATCTATACTTGTACTCGTGATCAATTCACTTCACTTCATGCAACTGAAGATATTTCTATTCTATTCACTCGTGTATAATCGTGTTGCCTCTTTAAATAATTATGCAATTCCCTTTAATCTGCTTCTAGCAAGCTTTGGAATCATTTACTAGATTTTCGTGACATAATTTAAAGCCATTAACTTTGGTGAAAGTAAAGCCTAATAAGATTTAATAACACTTTGCCTTCATACATTTCAGAAAATTGTGCGACATATAATAATTAATACTAACCCTTCTCCTCTTTTCAAAGTTGATCAAACCACCCTAGGAAATACAAGAGGTGATAAGCATTAATTTAACTTGCAAATAAAGGCAAAGTCAGGCATTTACAGACAGATATACAATACAATTTATGAAAATCTATAAAGACTGACAAACAACCATTGTGAAAAAGACAGATTGTATAAATAAAAACATAACACTGAGACTATGGGTTGTTAAGTCATTGAAAATGAGTCCATAGGTTGTGGAATGAGTTCAGAGTTCAGGTGAGTGAAGTTATCCACACTGGTTCAAGAGCCTGATGGTTGTAGGGTAATAACTGTTCCTGAATTTGGTTGGTGTGTGGCGCGTAGGGCTCCTGTACTTCCTGCCCAGTGGTAGTAGCAAAAAGAGAGCATTGCCTGGATGAATGCACTGCAGGATTATAGACTTGGAAAGGCCAAAATTGAATACAATTTAACTGGCTTCCAAAATAGGAGGCCAAAATTCAGAAGCAGGACAACTTATAACCCTCTCCATTACATAGGGTTTGGGTGCCTTGAAAACTACTTCTAATGTGATTTTCTGCCATGCAAGTACTTATTTTAGCTCAGTGAAACCCATGTTTCAAGAGGAGATGCACCCCTAACAAGTTCTTCTCTCAAAAGCAAAGAGCAATCCATAGGTAAGGGAATTCTGATTATTTGAAGTATTACTATACAAGTATCAATCCAAGAGATTATCTTGTCCGTCCAAGGCAACTCCATTGTGCCCACTCACTCTGAACAAGCAACCTGCAATAAAACTTGACCTTTGTTTGTCCTCAATAAAGCACTTGTTCATTTTTGTTCATCATTTTGCCTCATAACCCTACATAATAGAGTGAATTTTAATTCTGTACCTCAAAATTTTTAGAAGTAATTTGAAAATTTCCATGACCCAAACTGCAATAATGTGAAGGTAGATTGTGCATTAATAGCTTTTAATTTGCTTAAGATGTGGTCTTTGTGCAACGTAATTTATACGACACAACAAAACTGGCAGCAAAGAATGAAAGGTTGCATGACGTCCAAGTAACAAAGCTGCATGAACTGTGCAATACACAACATTTTGGACCACAGTTAAGAAGGACAGCACTTAGAGGATCTGCTTAGCTATTTTCATTCAACTTCAGAGTTAATTTCACAGTACATTAAATTATTGAACATATGCATTCAGATTCTTTAATGTATTCTAAATCTATCCCTTAAATGGTTTCATTTTCATGATGATTACCTTCGAACAACTTTCATTGATGCTCTAACTTCTGGGCCCACCAAGTAGATGCAATTACGAAGAAAGGACAACAACGCCACTACTTCCTTAGGGGTTTGTGAAGATTTGACATGATATCTAAAACTCTGACGAGATTGTATAGATGTGCAATGGAGAGTATATTGACTGGTTACATCATGGCCTAGTACGGTAACACTAGAGTGGAAAATCCTACAAAAGGTAGTGGATATGGCCCAATCCATCATTGAGCACATTTACAAGGAGCGTTGTCACAGGAAAGCAGCATCCATCATCATGGTCTCCCAACACCCAGGGCATGCTCTGTTCTCACTGCTGCCATCTGGATGGTGGTACAGGAGCCTCAGGACTCACACTACCAGGTTCAGAAACAGTTATTATCCCTCAATCATCAGGCTCTCGAACCAAAGGGGATAACTTCACTGAACTTCACTCACCCCATCATTGAGCTATTCTTATAACCTATGGACTCACTTCAAGTATTCTTCATCTCATGCTCTTGCTATTCATTGCTTATTTATTTGTTGTCGTTATTTCTTTATTTTTGTATTTGCAAAGTTTGTTGTCTTTTGCACACTGGTTGAATGCCCAGCTTAGAATCAGGTTTAATATCGCTGCATAAATTGGTGTGGTCTTTCATTGATTCTATTATGGTCATTATTCTATTACGGATTTACTGAAGTAGGCCCACAAGAAAATGAATTTCAGGGGTGTATATGGTGACATAGATATACTCTGATAATAAATTTACTTTGAACTTTGAACAACAGTAACCAAAGAAGGAATCACAACACACAGTAATACTTACATCAACATAATCTGGGAGTGCAGTGTCCAGCATTGTCAGATCAGTCAAGAAGGTACCAAGGTATGGCACAGTCCCTTGCATCACACCCTGGGGAAGAGGCAAATTAGTTCAACTTTGAACATACTGGATGGCGTGAGCTTCTCAAACATCCTGTCCACACATTACATTCTCTTCTTATCCTACTAAATCAATTTGGAATTAAACAGGTTAATAGTTCAGACACAAAGCCAGGGCACAGTCTAGGAAGACCTGGGACTTTGCGCCAAGATAACCATGCCAAGCTTTGTGGAATATTTGTTATTTGAATTTGATAGCTCTCCCACATTATAGGGCCCATAAAAGATATAACCTTTCTGTTTATTGTTCACATCAATACTATTGGAAAGATGAATAGAAGCTATTTCGTAGCTTAGTATTAGCAAGTATCACAGAAGTAGCAAGGTCAAATACAGCATTCTTTCCCAATCAAGCACCACTGATGAGCCTATTTGATAGTTTTCATCGCCCAGGTGATCATCAGCACTTTTAACAAAACATAGACTTGACATCCTGGTGTATCCCATCTCATGCAAGAATCAGTGCTTCGTGTTAAGGTATATTTGAAAGGATCACAGGGCATTAATGCATTTAGCTGCAAGATTTCAACTTCCATCACCAAGGACCTCTCAGTAACACCACAGCTATCTGGCCAAGTCCTGAAGGTCAAAGTTGGTTGAAGCAGGTAGTGAGAACAAAGGTGGAGAGAGGTGGATAAGGGTGGCATCTATTTGGCCTCATTTGCACAATTCCAACAAATTGAGACAAACTTGTAATGATTGGTAGGAGTGGTCCAGATCAAAGCTGTACATCATTGCCATGTGATTCTGGTGTTGGACAATGCAACAAGTTAGCGGAAGCACGTTCCATAAGTGTCCTTATTCTTATGTACTACACAGCCTAGGACACAAGTACCAAAGACAATGCTGAAGTGCTTGCAAATATCTTCATCCAGAAACAGAAGTCCCAAGTATTACACAAACCAATCTCCAGACACTTCAATTCAGTTTAGATGATACAAAGAAATGGCCAAGGGGAACATTTAGAACAAAAGATTACAAGTCTTGTCTGTACTCTGGCTGAGAGATTCATCTGTGGATTCCCTAATCTATGGGAGAAGTCAGGAGCATCAGGGAATTCTCTCCATTGAATGGAAGTTGACCTTTTAGAAGCTTCACACCACCAGAACATGGAAGCCGGCTAGACTGGCTTCCCATCTTCCACTGAGCACTTACTCGCTCCATCGTCATTCACAATACAAACAATCAACAAAACACACTGTAACAACTCATCAAGGCTTCCTTCTCAGCACCTTCCAAAAGCCCACCACCTCTAATATCTTGAAAGACAAGGACGGCAATGAAACAGAACAATACTCTTTGGAAATACACCACCAACCCATCATTGTCAAAATCCAATCACAAACAAGAGAAAATCTACAGATGCTGGAAATCAAAGTAACACACACAAAATGCTGGAGGAACTCAGCAGGCCAGGCAGCATCGATGGAAAAGAGTAGTCGGGGTTTTGGGCTGAGACCCTTCAGCAAGACTGGGGAAAAAAGAGTTGAGGAGTTAAAAGGTGGGGTAAGGTGTCGGAGAAACACATGTTGACAGGTGAAACCTGGAGGGGGAGGGGTGAAGTAAAGAGCTGGGAAGTTGATTGGTGAAAGGGATACCGGGCTGGAGAAGGGAGAGTCTGACAGGAGAGGGCAGAAGGCCTTGGAAGATAAGAAGGGGGAGGAACACCAGAGGGAGGCAATGGGCAGGCAAGGAGATAAGGTGAGAGAAGAAAAAGGGGATGGGGAATAGAGAAGGTGCGGGGGGGGGGGAGGAGGCGAGGAGGCCATTACTGGAAATTTGAGAAATCAATGTTCATGCCATCAGGTTGGAGGCTATCCAGATGGAATACAAGTTGTTGCTCCTCCAACTTGAGTGTGGTCTCATCACGACAGTGGAGGAAGGCATGAATAGACATGCCGGAATGGGTATTAGGAAGAGGGATTAAAATGGGAGATCCCACTTTTTCTAGTGGACGGAGTGTAGGTAGTCGGCGAAGCGGTCTCCCAATCTATGTTGGGTCTCACCAATATACAAGATGCCACACCAGGAGCACCAGATACAATAGATGACCCCAAAAGACTCACAGGTGAAGAGTCACCCCACCTGGAAGGACTGTTTGGGGCCCTGAATCGTAGTGAGGGAGGAGGTGTAAGGGCAGGTGTAGCAGTTGTTCCGCTTGCAAGGGTAAGTGTCAGAAGGGAGATCAGTGGGAAGGGATGGACAAGGGAGTTGTGGAGGGAGCAATCCCTGCAGAAACCAGAAAGTGGGGGAAGGGAAAGATGTGCTTGGTGGTGGGATCCTGTTGGAGATGGTAAAAGTTACAGAGAATTATGTGCTGGACCTGGAGGCTGGTGGGGTGGTAGGTGAGGACAAGAGGAATCCTAACACTGGTGGAAAGGCGGGAGGATGGGGTGAGGGCAGATATGCGCTAATTGGAAGAGATGCGGTTGAGGGCAGCATTGATGGTGGAAGAAGGGAAACCCCTTTCGTTGAAGAAAGAGGACATCTCCTTTGTTCTGGAATGGAAAGCCTCACCCTGAGAACAGATACGGCGGACACAGAAGAATTGAGAGAAGGGGATGGCACTTTTACAAGTAACAGGGTGGGAAGAGGTATAGTCCAGGTAGCTGTGAGAGTCATTGGGTTTGGAATAGACATCAGTGGATAAGCTGTTTCCAGAGAAACAGACAGAAAGATCGAGAAAGGGGAGGGAGGTGTCAGAAATGGATCAGGTAAATTTGAAGGCAGGGTGGAAGTTGGAGGTCAAGTTGATGAAGTCGACAAGGTCGGCCTGGGTGCAGGAAACAGCACCAATGTAGTTGTAGGAATATAGTGTAGGAAAATTGTAGAAATCCAATACCTTTCTACCAGTTCTGTGATTACTTCCAACACAAGGCATAAAGACTGTAGCTATTTCTCCCCACCTTTGAGGCGATTAATTGCTACCCTTCCAAGTGACACCCATGCCCCAATGAATGAACAAAATCAACTATTGTCAAGACCTTACCTACTAAGGCCTAGAGGCATATTCCTGGCTTACTGGTCCAGGCATTCAATCATAATCATATGAAATGTAGAATATTTTGATTGAAATTATGTCAAAATAGAGCAATATCTCATTTTCAGTACAAATAGTTTAAGTTTGCAACTAATCTGAACACTTTTAAAGAGCAATCAGTAATACTAGTGTTCTATTTAATTCTAAGTACTGGTAAATAGCCAGATTTAGAACAGCTGCATTGTACAAATATGAGGCCAATTTCCAGGCAATTTTTTTCTTTTGAGTAAAATACTGCACACCTGGTGGTGAATATAAAGGAGTAACCTACCATATCTTTCTGCAACTGCAGCCGTTTCTGAGTCCGTTTCTGGTTTTCTTTCACACTGCTGTCCAAATTTGCAAATTTTGAAGTGCCTTCCTGAAAGGACGGAAATAAAAGGCAATTAGCACCCTGCCGATACTTTCCCGCAATGTTTTGCATTCCAGCTGAATCAAATTTATTCCATTCGAGGCTCTTGCAAAGAATAAATTTGATTCAGCTAAGATATTTCCATCTGTGATAAGCAGTACAGTGCTTTATTTAGAGTGAAAATTCTAGGCAGCCATACAGAGAACAGTATCGTACCAGATTGTTAACAACCTACACCCAAGTACACACAATTTACATCACTAGAAATTGGAAGGGGTTAACCTGCTGCGGAAACACTGATCGACCTGTTATGCACAAGAACAATCATTGCTCCTTACTATATAGGTATAATCTCATTGGGTATTTACATCTCAATACTTTCTAATCCTACTTTCTTTCTCTCTGCACATTGGGTGTTTAACGGTCTTCTTTATTTTATGATTTTTTAGTTTTAAATTCTTTTTAAATGGGCATAATGTTTTTTTGTTTCTCTCTGCATATTGGGTGTCCGACAGTCTTCGTTTCCTTTCTTTATATGGGTTCTTTTGGGGTTCTTTGTTTCGTGGCTACCTGCTAGGAGACGAATCTGAAGGTTGTATAATGTACACATACTTTGATAATAAATATACTTTGAACTATTTGTTGGAAGGTGGAGAAGTTTCATATACTGTCATAATGGGAACTAGTTCAGACTTTCTGCAAGCTTCCAAACTTGGATTGCTGGTCACATTGATGGACAATAAATGGTGAAGCTCAGACGTGCACGGAAAAGATGCTCTATGAAAAATGTTGCTTCAATGGGTATCAGAGATGAAGATAACTAGGATTGTGTCAAAGTATGCTCAGTTCATAATCTCACAGAACTAGTAGATGATACAGACAGCAGCCACACAAGATGGGTCCCACAATGCAAGCTCCAACATAAAATGGAAACTGGTAATCAATACTCACCTTGCAATTGACGACAGAAAGGTAACTAAATATAAAACTAAAGGTAATCATGCATCTATATGACTTCTACAGATTAAAGGAAGTAAATTATAAAAGTGAATTATATATGGGACAGCTATATCTCTAAAGAAAGCACAAGCTAAGGCATCATCCATGGTCCATATTTATAACTACAAAAACAACTGTTTTTAGACTCTCCGATTAAAGAATAGTTAGGTATTCAGTATGAGGCATGTGAATAACAATCTTTGTTCACCCAATTTTGATTTCAATCAGAGAACGGCCAATTGACAACAAAAGGTGGATGGGTTACAATGGACTAACACAGCATAAGATCAGGGAAACTTTGAGGCAAGCATCTTGAGAACTATGGGACTCGAGGACCTCTGTGCAGAAAGAATATTACAGAAGACTGTTCTGCATTTAGTTCTCTTTGAGCAGACAGAAACTCACAACTCTATTCAAAACAGAAGAGGGATTTAACAAGGAACCCTTACTTTGACTCTCTCTTACCCTGTGAACAACTTGAAGTGGTATGGTAACTCAGCAATAAGTTTGTAAGTAGCTAACACCATGACTGACAAGTAACTAAGCAAGTAGAAGAGTGAAATAGAAAAGGAACAGGATGAGTCAGAATGATAAAAGTGAACGGCTGGGTGAAAAGTTGCAAGACCATACAAACAAAGAAGGCCAGAGTGACAAGCAGGATAAAGTGGGAGATACTCAGCAGATTTGAGAAAAGGAAGCCCATGTCATTGACAGAATAGTTTTTGAGCTCGACTGCTGACTGTGAACCACTTAATTTTATGGAAATGGAAACTGCCGCAGCGCTGGGAATTTGGAAAAACAGAAAATGCTTGTCTGGTGAAAGAAAGAGTCAATATTATAGGTGGATGACCTTTCAACAACCAGACCTGTGAACTTTTCAATTTTGTTTTAAAATTTATGGAAGGCAAACAGAGGAAATAGAGTCAGGATAGCAAGAACACCAGGTAGCTGAAATGAAGGGGGTAAAAACGTGCAAATGCACAAACACAATAGTTCAGATGCAGCTTTCTATGAAACTGGCTGTCAAAGTTTCTGCATGGATTACTTCAATCCAAGCAATGGAGGGAATTTGTCTGAGGTACCATTAATAAATGAGTGCTCAGAGTATTATACTGATAAGGAAAGATAGTAAGTGATACAGTGGACAGTTCTGAAGTCACAAATTGTCTGCTAATGTTCCACAATGGCAACTGACTGACTAAAATGTGAAAACGGGAAAGTCTACAGATACTGGAAATCCAAAGCAACACACACAAAATGCTGAAGGAACTCAGCAGACCAGCCAGCATCTATGGAAATAAACAAATAGTCGATGTTTTGGACCGAGACCCTTCATCAGGGCTGAAAAGGAAGGGGAAGACGCCAGAAAAAAAATGTAGGGGAGGGGAAGAAGGTTAGTCCTGAAGAACAGTTGCAGCCTGAAACATCGACTCTTTATTCATTCCCACAGATGCTGCCTGACCTGCTGAGTTCCTCCAGCATTTTGTGTGCATTTGCTTAAGGTGTGAAAAGACTGTTTCCTAAATGGATTTTGAATTGATGCTTCAAGAACTGAACTATTGTGCTCACTGTCCTGACTATCATTCAGTTTTAAATAAGCACAAATATTCTAGAAGAGGTCAATCTTGGCTCAGCTCAGTGTATTTTGCTGCCTGTTAATTTAGTTAAGCAAGCAAAACTTCAGGATCGAGAAAAATAAATCAGAAACAAATAGGAAAAGGGACATCTGAGGAATTGATACCACATTCCTTCGAATGTTCATAAGCACCAAGTATTTACAGTTACAGTATTAGTCTAAATTTCCTATCCCTAAATATAAGCAGTTTTTATTAACCCAGTTTTTCAATACCAATGCTGAATTAACCCTAATCTAAACTGAGGGTGAGCAGCTTGTTTAAACATTGGAGGCCTAGGGTGACATGTGCTGGCTGTAAGATCTTTTTGTTCAGGGTGAAGGGGCGGTCAAGAAAACATCTTGGCAAATAATCAATGAGCTGGGAAGGATGTGTGAGCTTTGTGGAAAGACATGGAAAAAGATCTAGTTGCAATTCCTAACATCTTGATTTGAATCATGTTACTTATTCTTACAAACAAATTAGCTCAGCTGAACTGAATTACTGCCATACTGATTGTACCAGCAAGATAAAAGAGCATTTTTCATATGCTATTACACGCACTCCTCCAATTTTTCAACTGAATACGATTTGCTTTCTCTCCCCCCCACTAAGACAGCAAGCATTGATATGCCGCCCAAAATGAGATGACTGTGCATTTGATGAGATTTCCTTACAATGCTCTTATCTTTGATAAACTTTCAAAATATGGTGACACAAAAGATTGCAACGTTAATAGGGTTACTCATACACAGGAGTGATTATCTTAGCACTTTGAACATATTCAGTATTTTAAAAGCATATTGCTCTATCAAGTCACAGAAACCTGTTGAATAAGATGACAGCTGATTTAATTTTGTAATTTTCTTTAAATTTAGTAGCTACAGTCAAAAAGATTGAACAAAGTATGTGGATTATAAATGTGGCCTGGGTCCCATGCAGCCAGTAATCCTTATCAATAAAATAACAAAGTGTAAGAAATGGGTGGTAATTAGACGCATCAATTACACACAGAAAATGACACACAAGCATTTTGCCTGGTTTTTAAATTACGGGGAGCTCAGTGCATGAAGCAAAAGGAACATAATTAACACAAATTTCACTTTGCAATTCATTAGAAGATATTCCAAGATAAACTTCCATCACTTGGAATGGCAGCACAAGTTTAAAGCCAGTTTATGAAAAATTGTACTTATCATTTCCATTAAAAATTTTGACCAAACCAAACTAACTGGTACAAAATGGATCTGAGATTGGTGTACAGTATTCATTAGCTGTCAGCAACTGACTTAACCCATTGCAAGAACTTTTTATAACTATTTAATGCCCCACCAATAGGAAAGCATTCAGCCACAGCATTAACCTTACCCTCATTAGAAGCTCTCTACTTGTCAGATGGTTATTTTGATCAGAGAATATTTCTGAAAGCTCTTCAAACATCAACATGCTGTCTCTAATCAAAAGAGTGAGACACAATTATAAGAAACAGATTAATCACCTGCCGTCAAGGTGTCTGACGAAATAAATAATGGACAGCTCTGCGGAACTTTAGATTTTCACAGAACCAGAATGGAGATCTTTATCAAACATTATGGTAGCCAGACAAATACTCAAGCAGCTTAAAATTAAAAAAAAAATCAGGATAGGATCAAGTTGTCTCTGACATTGAATTCCAATCTCAGGCAATTGCTTTGGAAAGATTTAACACATTTCATTGAGTGACGAAGGATTGCAAATTCTCTACGTTGTTAGTGAACACTCTTACTTCACCAGGGAAATATATGCCCAGAGTAAATATTTTGATGGCAATTCACAACTAGTAGCAGATCTATATTGGGATAATATTTTCTTTCCCCAACCCCCCAGCTCACCCATTGCAGGGGTTCCCAAATTGAGGTCTATAGACCTCTCGCTTAATGGCATAAAAAAAAGGGTTGGGAACCCCTGCTCCAGATACAATTACTCAGCAAATGCTCATTCTTCAGTAAAGACAGATCTTTTTAGGGAATTGGGTACAACAATGAAAACCCTGTCAAAATCTTTGAGATCTGCCCATCTTGAAATCAAACTCAGGGAAGAATCTGCGATCCACGTCACCTCATACGTGTTAAAGAAAATGCATACAGCCATCTTGGTAATAGACTTACTTTGATACAGTAGCCCAAACCCTCTTCAGTCTGTAGATGGGATTTGACTGCATGGCTGAGAGAATGGCACGCAGTGAGGAGAAATTCTTCATGATCCTGCATTCCTAATGGTAAAACAAGAGATTTTTTGTTTAACTATGAGAGGTTGCCGAATTCCTGATACCTCAGTGTTTTGAACATAGCTACCAAGAGTCAGCTGTGAAAATACCACAGCATTAAGGTTTTGTGGAAAACATTTATACTTGGCAGCTTAAAGCTTGTTATTCACATTTTCTGTACAACCACCTCCTCACTTCATTGCCTAACAACTTCAGACACCGGTCACAAATGAGGTCAAGGACACCAAAGGAAACTTCAGAAGTGATCAAATACAAACTTTTCTTCTAAAACTGTTTTGCGGGGTGGGGGGGAACAAACAGAAAAGGGAAGCCTTTCTGCCAATAATTGGATTAAAAGTGGCAACAATGGCTGAGATAAAATCCTCATGTTGAAGACCCACTGCATACAATAACCTCAGACATACTAGAACTAAAACTGATGCATTTTTATTAGCTACAAGTAAACTAATATACAATTGCTGATGCCAGGCTAGCTAGCCTCAGCCAGAATTATGGTGGAAATATCTTCTATATTCTTTGTTCTACAGAGATCCAGGGAGGCAAGGTTCCCATTCCAGGACTCGCTCAGAAATGTGTACAGTGGAACCTGATGCAAATTATCGATTTCTGATAATGGAGTGAGGACAAAGCCAACCTCCTCCTCTTCCACTGTGCCCCCGTTCCTCAAATGATTGTTCATTCATCAAAACTCGGTGACAGCAACTTCAACCAGACATTGGAATGCAGCCTCATGGGCATGTGCCCAAGCAAAATAAAAATTAAAATATTTAAAGATCTTGCACTAAGGAGGGAGAGAAATTGTTTTAGATCAAATAACCAACTTAATTTTTCCAAGTGTAATTAAAAATTAAGAACATGCTGCTTTAATGCTTCATATAAATAGCATTACCGTTTTTAATGCTAATATTCAAATGCAGCCACCTACAGAAGCACAAAAGTCCAGTAACTTTCTCTTTTGAAGACTTGTAGATTTATTTGAAGAAAGAAGTGAATAAAGATTCAACTCAGCTATATGGGGCAGAGGTCATGACCCAGAGGGAAGTTAATAAGGCTGTCTATTTGTAAAATTGTAAGATGATTATGGAAGAACTTAAGTAAAAAGCAGACACATGGACGCCGCAAATCTTGTATAATTAAGTGAACCACAAGAACAAAGCAACCACAACGTCTCTACTGCACAAGACACAGCAAAGCAAATACTTTAAAGGGAGAAAAGAGTGCTAGTTATTCATTATATTCTCAGTTTAATGGATACAATTTCCAGCTCATGGTTACAGTTAAGGATGCAGAAGTTACGCCGATACAACTTTCCAAAGTCTCAGAATGATGCACAACCAAAACTCACTATACTTCAGAAATGCTTCTTAGACACCCACCTCAACCTCAGGTCACTTCTTCCTATAATTTTACAGGCTTTCAAATTCAGATATCGCAACATCTAAATACCACAACCCAATAAGCTTCCAAACCTGACAACAGAAAATGACTAGACTTGATCTGCTTTCAGTTTTAAAAGTCCTCTACTACCCTGATTGATACTCGCACCATGACCTCTGACCTTTCACATTGTGAAAACAGACAAGTCAACAAATACACTCAAAAACTTCTATAGTTGTACTGTGGAGAGCATTCTGACAGGCTGCATCACTCTCTGGTATGGAGGGGCTACTGCACAGGACTGAAAGAAGCTGCAGAAGATTGTAAATCTAGTCAGCTCCATCTTGGGTACTAGCCTACAAGGTATCCAGGACATCTTCAGGGAGCGGTGTCTCAGAAAGGCAGCGTTCATTACTAAGGACCTCCAGTACCCAGGACATGCCCTTTTCTCACTGTTACATCAGGTAGGAGATACAGAAGCCTGAAGGCACGCACTTAGCAATTCAAGAACAGTTTCTTCCCCTCCGCCATCCTATCCCTATATGGACATTGAATCTTTGGACACTACCTCACTTTTTTTTTTAAATATACAGTATTTCTGATTTTGCACATTTTTAAAAAATCTATTGAATATATTTAATTGATTTACTTATTATTATTATTTTTATTTTACTTATTTTTTTTTCGTCTCGGCTAGATTATGTATTGCATTGAACTGCTGCTGCTAAGTTAATAAATTTCATGTCTCATGCCGGTGATAATAAACCCGATTCTCAGTCGTGTGTTACCTGGGCAACATCAATCCACTTCTCGATGATTCTGGCTCTCTGCTGTGGCTTCAGCTGCACATCCCTCAATATAGTGCTGATGACACATTTTGTGAGGACATTGAACTGGGTGATGGTGGCCCGAATGGTGGGAGCCAGGTGCTTATTTCCCTTTTTGTCCCTTCTGGACCATATACAGCCTAAGCAGTGATGTGGAACAACTTTCTTGAACAATTCCTAAAATCAAACATAAAATTAAGCACAAGACTTGTAAGTAGCCAACTAAACAGACATCCAAATGAATTTTAATCCACATTGTCTGGACCGGGAATCACAGCTTTTGGGGACCATTGTTCAGAGCTACACCCCAAACGAAATGCACAATACATTTTCAGATGTGAAGACTGGTAGCCAATTGCTAAATGTATATGTCCTCAACCCAAAAATCACTCTAACACCTTCTAATAGAATAATAAAGCTAAACAAAAATAATAATGGAACTGAGTGCCCAATGGTCAACATGGACATGGTGGGTTGAATGTCCCATTTTTATATAGTAGGACTCCAACAGGATTCATTTCAAACCAAAGGTATAGGGAGGAAGGGAGCTAACTGTGATCCATGAAGATTGAGATCCTGGTGTAAGGTAATATATAGACAGAAGATTCTTGAGGAAATTTTGGACAATGAAATCCAGGTAACAAAAAGACATGATTGAGATTTTAGTTGACTGAAGTACAGAATGAAATTTGATAGAGAGTTATGTTGAGGAAAGTAAATGTTCCTTATAAAACCATGGAAAAGAATGTTGAGCGCACAGACACTTGGTCTAACAGAAGCCCAAGGCTATGACTTTCAGCTTGCACAGGTAGATTGTGCATGCTCCATTAGTCTGAAGAAATTAGAGGTGGAAATATTGAGTGCAACAATATTTAAGTGAGAATGCGTGCAATTAAAATGTATATCTAATAGAATCAAAGGCAGTGTCAAACATATTTTTATTTTGAGAAAGAACACACAAATGGCAATTTTAGTTCAAACTAACAGACTATAGTCAAAACAGCATATAAAGCTGGCTTCACATTGTGCCCAACTGTGCTTCACTGAAACATCATCCCAGCAATATCCCACTCAAATTAGTTTTTTTAAACCTATTCTATCATAATATAGCATTTGCCAAGGCTTTGCACCACTAAGCTGGATCAACATCTTTTTTTTCCCCCCGAACAATTTGTGATAAAAATTGTACTTTAGTTCTGGAGATTGCAGCCTTTATTGTGGATTGATCCTAATTCACTGTGTCAATGCCCAAGATCTGACATTACAGTATGAGCTTTTTAGTGTTCTCTCACATAACATCCTGTTCAGAAAGACAAAAGGATTGTTGAGGTTTTTGACAGCACTGACATTCCAATGTTGATACTGAAGTCACATGTTCTGAAGCTTTAAAATGCTGTTCTATGAAGTGAACTTTGAGCAATACTGACTGACACAGCATTAACAGCATTAGCAATGTGCAGAAAGATTAGGACGCTTACTTAATATATGGCATTAATGGTAACCAGGCAATCATACAGACATAATGGCCCAAATTCTTGTTTACTTACAGCATCCATGTAAGTCAACTGCTCTGCCACTTTATCTGATGAGAAGGAGAGGAAATCCTGTTTTTCTTCAATTCCATCTATCTCTACATCCCCTTCCTCTCCCAGGCTGAAAGTGATGTTTCCATGGTAACCATCTGTACAATTGACAAGACACTTGTTTGTGCCCAAGGTTCACAACACTTAACTAAGATCTAAAAAAGAACAAGGTCAAACTTGCACAAATACAATTTGTACTGATTTTAAAATAAATTATTTGAAAAAAGTAATCAATTTTCTCACATCCATAAACGACTTTGATAAAATTATATTACATTACAATCAAAGTCACTTAAATAGAGCACTCAACCGGCAAGAAAAAACGTTTTCTTGATATGTTCCCATTAAAGAGCAGTGATGAACAAAGAGCTAATCTGTGTCTGAGTCAATCTTCCCACCAACTGAATAATTCTGGTTTTAAAGTAAGCCAGCATTACTTTTAAGTGACAATGCAACAAACATTCATTAACAATAACAGCCAGGAAAACGCACAAAAAAAGCTGTTTTGTATAATTCACCCATTAAGCTCAAGGAAAAGATGCACCATGCAGGAAATATGCAACAAGAAACCATACACGCTTTAATTGAGGGGGAGTTTAGAGGAAAGTTACTGAAAGGAGGCAAGGAGGACAGCCAAACATTTGCTGGATTGCGTTGAAGTTCAACAGAATTATTCCTGAGTGCTATACAATTCTTAACAACTTCTTGGTAGAGAGGTTGAGTGGAAAATAAAATGTTGTCTCTTCCAATTACTGACAGATCAGTATTTGTTTTGCTTTATCTTACAATTCCTATAAGATTAATGGTAAATATTGTTTAAATCTAAAATCCAGTACAGGATTGTATAAATCCACTACCGTAGACAACTGCAAAGCCTCTATTGCAATGAGTTCCTTCACCATTCCATTAGAAATGAATGAGTCAAGCATATTATCAAATTTATGAATGCATTGCTATAGCATTCTAATTTTGGCAAATAGGCAATTAACAAACCAGGAATTAGCTGGATGTGTTCCAGTAACATTATTGCACTTGCCCAAAATAGTGTCAGTCGGTGGTAGCGGGATACTGGATAGGGGCAAGTGGGGAGAAACAAGACATCAATTTTTATTGGTCAACACTAAGCAGTCACCGGTGAACTATGGCATATGTCATCATACGAATTTGACTAATTTGTCATCCATTGTGTTATTAAACACACTTGCCCCTCAGATTACATGAAATGTTACCAATTTTGCAATTAGCAGTGAAACAGCAGCCTTGCACTGAATGACACACACACAATGCTGGAGGAACTCAGCAGGCCAGGTAGCGCCTATAGAAAAGAGTAAACAGTTATGTTTCGAGTTGAGACCCTTCTTCAGGACTCATGAGGGCTGCCTGACCTGTTGAGTTCCTCCAGCACTTTGTGCGTGTGTTGCTTTGTATTTCCAGCATCTGCAGATTTTCTCATGTTTGCACTGAGTGAAAGCTGGCACAGATCTGGCAACAACTGTGGTATGGGTTTCCCACACAGTGACAGTGGTAACCTATCAGCATCAGTTCAGGAGCAATTCCTTGCCCAGCGGCTGTGTGTTACCAAGCCAGCTGAGGTATTTCCGGAAGCATCAAAGGAGAATGTGAGAGGTATGTTTGTTTTAAAGGGAATGCTAATACTATGCAGAGCATTGTGTTTGGAACCTATAAAATAGGACAGAAGCTGAAATATAAAAATCAAAAAGGTTTTAAAATTTAAAACCTATTATCTGAGCAAACCGTAACCCATAAGGTTTTTTTTGAGAGGGGGGGTGGAAATGTCAGGTTACTAAAGGGTTATTATGGCTCAACAGTAAAGCATACCTCATGCAACAAAGCACAAAATTTTCTGGGTATTTTACATTGAAAATTGTCTGTAAATATCAGAAGCTTCCACATGTTCATTAATTCCTTGTGATTAAATAGGTGAAGTTTGGAGGAGCAAGGATTTGCTGACAGTGGACTTGTGCTCCAGTTTGTGTCGCAGCAGTTACTGCCAGTTTACTTTAGTCACATGAAAGGCTGGTAGCCTAGCCATGGTAACTACTGTAAAGTCCAGGCTCATGTTTTCAGATTACCTTTGAACCCCAGAGCTTGCAACAGAGCTGGCAGCAATTCAAACTATTATTTTTTTATATATAAAGTGAAGCAATCTGGGAAATCTTAAGAGGAGTCAGCCAATTTCGTTAAAGATTTCTGTATTTGTTTGATGCCTCTATCTATATCCATCTATTGTAATTTCATCTCCATTTCCCCAATAAACTTTTATGTTTTGTTCAAATGATCAGTTTCCCTTTTAAATGACACTGAAAATTGGGGGCAGAATCCTCAAATAACCAGAGGAATAAAGAAATTTTCTTACTTCCCCCTTTAAATAATTTCTAAAACAAAAAGAATAATGGCACAACTTGAGTAAGTTTGAAATACAACTATCAAAATAAAGACAGTATATATTTATTGAAGGAACAGAATTCGAAAAAGAGGCTTCAGACCCAACCTTGTTCCAAATCTACAATGCAGATCTGTAACTTCATGATTCAGTGTTGCTTGTACAGCCTTTATCAACACTTCTTCACAACCCCTACATACATTTCCCAACTCATTACTTGCAGCTCAAAGGTTTATCTTACTGTCCAGCTCCTGTTCTGTCAGCTCTTGATTCTGAAACTGCTCCAAGAGGTTCTGAGCCCTTCGCTCAGGATCGGAGCCTGGCATCGTCTGTCTCAGGTAGCAGAGTAACTTGTGGAGGCACGTGTAATTTGGAGTTTCCCGGAAGTCTTCAGAGCACTGGTCCAGCCAGGCTCGCAGAATTGAGGCTATTGCGCTAGAAATTAACATGAAAGAAGTCAGCAGTTATGTTAAGGGTGATATATGCTTAGAAATAATATTCAGCACTATTGTGACTACTAGACTAATAGCCAGATTTCTACTAATCTGATACATTTTCAAAATCACTGGGTGGGGGGGTTTCATGTTTAATAATACAACATGAATTTTAAACTAATTGTGGTAAAAATAAGCACAAAATTTTCAGATGGTTATTAAAATCATGCCTGGTGCACTGATGCTTTTTTGGGAGAAGGAATCTGATGCTCTTAGCTATAGTGGTCTATGTGTAACTCCAGACCAATGCAGTTGTTTCAAGACTACCTTCTTATTTCATGGGCAATGATGGGCATAAATGCCAGTTTGCCGCAAAGATCACATTTCAATACATTTCACTGTATGTTTCAATGTACTGTACATGTGGCAAATAAAGCTAATCTTTAATCTTTGTTGGGAAGATGCTGCAATCTTAAGCAAAGAAGAAATAGCCACTCATTTAGAAAGGTTTAACTAAACCAAGTTAAGATTGTTTATGAAATGAATATAATGTTTCTCAAAGCTGCTGGGGCACTTCAAGGATGTAACAAATGGAATCAATAGAGGATAATAAATGTAGCCCAGTAGGATTTCTAGAAGGCATTAATAAGAGGCTTGTGCACAAGAGCTCAGAAGAGGAAAAGTGCATTAACATGGATTGAAGATTAGTCTGAATGCACCATTGACTCAAGCATCAGTCTTTCCCTTTATTTATCAATATTAATTAATTGAAGAAGGGTGAAGAGACATATAGGTTTGCAGAGGAGGTGAAAACAGGTGTAAGCATGCTGTAATGAGAATATGTGAACTGCAACAGGATATTGATAGGTTTAGTGAGTGTGGAGAAACTTGCCAAATGGTATTTAAACTCAGAACTGAAATCCTGTACACTAGTATAAGGAATTAATAATTGGATTATCTAACTAAACCAAGATTGCAGCACGAAATACAGAGGAATCTAGATGTTCTTGTGCATGAAAGTTAATTAGAATCAGATTTAATATCACTGGCATATGTTGTGAAATTTGTTAACTTTGCAGCAGTAGTACAATGCAGTACATGATAATATAGAAAAACTGAAGTACAATAAGTATACATGTATATGTATATTAAATAGTTAAATTAAGTAGTACTAAAATAGAAATTTTAAAAAAAGTAGTCAGGTAGTGTTCATGGGTTCAATTTCCATTTAGAAATTGGATGGCAAAGGGGAAGAAACTGTTGCTGAATCACTGGGAACACTTAATTTGTGTTCCCTCGTCTTACCCTTTCTGAAGTCCACAATCAGCTCTTGGGTCTTAAATGATGTTGAAAGCAACATTTTGTTGCTCTGACATCACTCAACTAGCTGGTGTATCTCATTCCTCTACACCCTCTTGTCACCATCTGAGTTAAGGCTAGTATGTCGGTGCAGCAAGTAACTAAGCTAGCAAAATGGCACAAGGGAGGTGGCAAATAATCAGCACTTTTAAGTGTCATGTGGCTGTGATTTGTAGTTAAGTGTCTGTTCAATTTTGCTGGAGCCATTGCTGCATTTCTAAGTTGTTTGCCACAGACTAGGCACAATGGAATAGGACAACTTGATTACCAGTCCCTGTAAAACCTAGTGATAAGTAGTTTTCATTGCAATGGTACCGGCTAATTACTTTAGTCCCACCCACTGCTTTTGCCTCCAGGACATCGAAGAGGCAGGTGGATGACTTCTGCGGCAACAAGAGGCATTGGGTCTCTGCTGCGGTCCTAGTCTTCCGAACATAGAGGGCAGTCAGTTGTTGGTGTGTGTGCACCCAGCTGCCGGCTCTCCACCTCAGGACCCTGCAGAGATACCTGTACAGCGACTACCCTCCGGGATGGCATGTGCTGGTGACGCACTTTCACCACCGGAGACACTGCCTGCAGGAAGGCATGTGGCTTCCAGGACAGCATCAGCTACTGCCACTTTGAGGGACCTGCCTCGCTTTTACAGAGATCTGTTGAGGATATGGGGTATAGACTCATCCAGACAGGGTGCTCCTGCATAGGTGGGGTACTGTGCCCTAACTGCGAGGGGGACTAGTACCCATCCTATCAGGGTGGATGTCGAGGAGACTTGGGGAAGTGGAGGGGATTTGGCTGCACCACCACCTGATTGGCCAGAATTGCCTCTCAGACCCAGGCCCCGGGATACCACCAGCAGGGGGTCCTGCATAGCATGCGGGATCCCCCCATATAATAGTGGCATCGTGGGGATGCCCACCGTGCCCTTCCGTGATGCCCTTGAACAGGCTGCTCTCGCACACTTTTGACTTCCTTGCCTTTGCTGCCGACCTGACTCGCCTTGATGGTCTGTTGTACCATCTGGTAGTGGAGGTCGTCCCCAGTGGAAATCTCTTTATGCTGGGGTCCTTCCCCTGTACTCTGGGGACCAGGGGTGGAAGGTGTTGCACAGGGCAGTACTGTGCATCAGGTTTTTAAGCAGGTTCACTGAAACCCAGCACTCCTGTCCATTCCGTGGCCAGGAGTCAGTGTACCACGCTTTTGTGGAGTGAGAGAGGTTGCAGTCGGTTTGAGTATCTGAAGGGGCTGCTGCTCAGGTTCTGTTTGCACTTCAGCCCCGCGCTCCTCGTGTACGGAAGGGGGCGAGTCGCTTGGAGGATTTACTGGTGGGCTCGCTTCTGGGCCTGGCCATTCACGGGTCTAGGCAGCGGAAAGTCAAAACTCTGCCAGGGCCAACTGCCTGTCCCTCTGCCAAGGATATGCTTGTGCCCGACTGTCCCTGGAAAGGGAGCATGCAGTCACACTGGGTACAGTGGGTGATTTCTGAGAGCGATGGGCTCCCCAGGGAATTGACTGTTTTATCGACAGTAGCAATCAAATTTATGTATACTTTGTGTATTGGTTGTGTAAGTAAACATTTACAAACATTTGTAGTTTTGTAAAAGACAGACTTTTATGTCCATTGTTGCACTTGTGCAGTGAAATGACTCAGAAGATTGTAATTCTCCATCATTAACTTTATCAGAATTGTCCTTAGGCCTAGGCCTCAAGTCTTCCTCTTCCGTCTCACACCTCCTCTTCAAAAATTGCCACACTGGACTGTCTTTAGAATGTAATTTCCATCCAATTTCTACACCACCAATAGTTTGTTCACTCCCATAAGTCAGTCGGTGGTGCGTAACGAAAAGCTGGGGGAAGTAATGGGGAGGGAGAGGCCAAGCCCAAGTTGGTCGAGTCCATTCAATGCTCAGGAACTGTATTTCATGCTTAATAGCAATACACTGCTCACCAATCATCAACCCACCGCCCTTCCCTATCTCACGTGGAAACTGAGAACGGACTCAAGCAAATAAACACTGTCCTACTGTGCACTGCCATACTGGGCTGAGAGACTTCTATCGAGATTGTTAACGGGGCTGCTTAGTCACTGCCCACCTCTGCGAGCATTAGCATCGTACGCTGCGCGGTTAAAAGAACGATGGTTATTTGTTTAAATCACGATCACTCGCAGAAACCCAGTTGAGAAACCTTGAGCTCGATCTTTCATTGCCCCACTCCCAGTCCCTGAATTTTCACAGCAATTTTTTTAAATAGTGAGGCGGGGGGTGGAAGTGAGCAGAGTTGAACGCCCTGGAAGAGAAAATCTCACATCACTTTAACCTTGCTGGATAGCCCTGAATTGTCAACCAAAGCTATTTATTTATGCTGAAGGGCAGGCATTTTCTCATTGTTGTGTTTTATACGTGGAAGATTCTTCTTAAGAACTCCAGTAGCAGCTGTTTCCTATGAACTGATATTCACCACACTGCAAGAACATCTGTGTAATCTTGCAGGAACTCCAACAATTTTCTTTCATGCTATTCTGTTCTGAATAAAAAACATTTAGATACTCATTCGCAAACACGAGGAATTCTGCAGATGCTGGAAATTCAAGCAACACACATCAAAGTTGCTGGTGAACGCAGCAGGCCAAGCAGCATCTCTAGGAAGAGGTACAGTCGACGTTTAGGGTCAAGACCCTTCGTCAGGACTAACTGAAGGAAGAGCTAGTAAGAGATTTGAAAGTGGGAGGGGGAGAGGGAGATCCGAAATGATAGGAGAAGCCAGGAGGGGGAGGGATGGAGCCAAGAGCTGGACAGGTGATTGGCAGAAGGGATATGAGAGGATCATGGGACAGGAGGCCCAGGGAGAAGGAAAGGGGGGGGGGGAACCCAGAAGATGGGCAAGGGGTATAGTGAGAGGGACAGAGGGAGAAAAAGGAGAGAGAGAGAGAGAGAAAGAAAGAATGTGTGTATATAAATAAATAACAGATGGGGGACGAGGGGGAGGTGGGGCATTAGCGGAAGTTAGAGAAGTCGATGTTCATGCCATCAGGTTGGAGGCTACCCAGACGAAATATAAGGTGTTGTTCCTCCAACCTGAGTGTGGCTTCATCTTTACAGTAGAGGAGGCCGAGGATAGACATATCAGAATGGGAATGGGATGTGGAATTAAAATGTGCGGCCACTGGGAGATCCTGCTTTCTCTGGCAGACAGAGCGTAGGTGTTCAGCAAAACGATCTCCCAATCTGCGTCGGGTCTTGCCAATATATAGGAGGCCACATCGGGAGCACCGGACGCAGTATATCACCCCAGCCGACCCACAGGTGAAGTGTCGCCTCACCTGGAAGGACTGTCTGGGGCCCTGAATGGTGGTGAGGGAGGAAGTGTAAGGGCATGTGTGGCACTTGTTCCACTTACAAGGATAAGTACCAGGAGGGAGATCAGTGGGGAGGGATGGGGGGGATGAATTCGATCCACTTACTTCCTAATTACGGCTCTCATTTCTGATGTACTTTGACTGCCATCTTCCCCACAGCTTTGACACTCAAAGTTTCCGTACCTGCAATCAGTCATAAAAATAAGTTAAACAAGCTTAGACAAGCCTTTGCTTCTCTAGCTGAAGAAATAATTTAAGAAAGCACTCTGGATTCAATGTCTTAAGCTTCAATCAAGCTGATAACTCTCACTAGCATTTTAGAACACTCTCACAAAGTACATACATGTCACTAATGCCATTGTTAGTTCAGGGGAAATATTCATGAGTGACTTTCAAAAACTTCTGAAAATATGTATCAGTCCATTTCTTGCAATTCTATCAATAGCACATGACAAAATGTTTTAAGCCTAATATATGCAAAGTGGCTCTTTCAAACAGTTGTTCTATTAGTTTACAAACACAAACACGAGGAAATCTGCAGATGCTGGAATTTCAAGCAACACACATAAAAGTTACTGGGGGAACGCAGTAGGCCAGGCAGCATCTCTAGGAAGAGGTACAGTCGAAGTTTCGGGCCGAGACCCTTCGTCAGGGTCCTCTTCCTAGAGATGCTGCCTGGCCTGCTGCGTTCCCCCAGCAATTTTTACGCGTGTTGTTCAATTAGTTTATACTCTTGCTTTGTATTTTTTTTATTTTCATGTAAAAGTTCAAAATTTTGTTTAAAACTTCAGTGGAATTCATTTCCCTCAGTTTTAGTTCATTCCAAACCACAGTTCAGAACAAAATATTCCCTCTGTACTCCTGTGAATTGGAGAATCTGGTATACAATTCTTTAGTCAATACTATCTGAGCCATCAACACAAATTTGTCAGTCAGTCAAGTGATGCAAATTCGCACTTCCTGCTTTGGTTCAGGACAGTGTTTCTATTTAACTGTTCTGGGAAACAGACAAGCTTGTAAACAATTCACCAGCACCTAAGACACAGAAATGTAAGGAATGTAAAGAAATGAAAAGGAGAAACCAATGAAATATGCAAGTTTCCATAAATAATTTTGCAAGAGTGAATGAAAATATTTTTCAGATTCAATCAGCAATAAGCAGACATGTATGATTTTTTTAAATACGGTTTTTAAAAATCCAACATCTGGTCAGCAGATTTCCCATGGAAGTTTCTTCTTTTGTGCTCCATTTACAACTTTCACTCATTAAGTCCATTCTAACAGTCTCCATTGAAGAAAATAACCTTAAACCCTTAGAGACAGTTTACCACCCAGGGTACAAGTGCTTGCAATACATCTGCAATCTGCCCACATACACACAAATAAAGTCTCCAACAGAAAAATCACAACAGTGTTAAATTTAATGCAGCTGCCGGATTATCCTTTCAGGATATTGGATATTGTGCATTCAGTGCCAACATGAGATCATAATATTTAAATGTGAACAATTGTATAAAATGAGCTAAAGACTAACAAAAAAAAAATCAAATTGTTAAATGACAGGCTCAGGGCTGCCATCGAAAAAAAATTAGCCAGAAAATCCAAGATACTGAATTGTGCTTAAGTCATCTGGTTTGCATTTAATTTCCAAGGTTCTACACCAAACCAGCAGGTGGAGTGCATTACTCTGTTGCATACTCCACTTGGGTGTTCAGCAGCAAGGAGGAAAACAAAAAGGGACAGGAAACACTTCACAAGCTTTGTCCATCAGTCCACAGCCTATCAATCAATTCAATCATCACAGGCCCAAGTTGGTGCCGTCTTTCACTGACTCTGTTATTATTCTATTATGGATTTATTGAATATACCCGCAAGAAAATGAACCTCGGGCTTGTATATGGTGACATATATATGTACTTGGATAATAAATTTACTTTGAACTTTGAATATACTGATCAGTATATTTACATCATTATTGGAAGACACTCCTTAGAGGAAACCACAGAAAATACTTCAACTGCTAAGAACAAAAATATCCCATGGAATTAATTCACATGTAATGACAGCTGTCAAGGTTTCAGCAAAAATAATTTCCACCACTGTCTGTATGGAGTTTGTATGTTTTCCCCTGACTGCATGGGTTTCCTCTGGGTGCTCCAGTTTCTTCCCGCAGTTCGAAGACACACCAGCTTGGTAGGTTAATCGGTTATTGTAAATTGTCCCATGGTTAGGCAAGATTCAATTGGGGAAGACAGCATGGGTTGAAGGGCCAGAAGGACCTATTCCTCACTGGATCTTAATAAGTACATTTTTTCAACCTTTAAGAACAGAGATAGCTCCACTGAATTTATTCATGTGTAATGAAAGCTGTAGAGGTATCAGAAAAAATAAATTAAAACCGCAGATTGTAGAATCTGAAACAAAAACTGAAGCAGCTGAAAGGAATAGAATAAAAACTTCTAGTGATAGTACACAACACACTAAGCTGGCAAAGCACTTGGTCAAGCACCACCACCCCTTCTGGTGAACTCATTACAATCTCAGCCCAAGAACATTGATCGTTCCAAATGAATATCTGCATAAAAGATACAACCCAGTTGAAGAGCCAACCATTCCATTGTCTATTTAAATAGGTGGCACTTGTTTGCTCTTTTACCTGTCCAGCAGCAGTTCCAAAACTTGCTCCGTTGAAGCAAACGCTCTGTATGTTGATAGAAATATGCTGATATATGTAAAATCATTGTCTCCAAAGGCAGTTAATAAATTTTCGACTAGTTTTTCCAGGGTTCCGGCTTTAATAGTGCGAATTTTACATGTTTCGTACTGGCTGATGGTGTGACCTGGGGGTACCTGATCTCCTTCCACCTGTGGGTATCAAAAAGAAGTTGTTGAACAATGCAGCAACCAGAACAACACCAACAATTGCAGCATTTTCAGAGTGACAGAGGCAGCAGTGGCGCAGCTAGTGGAGCAGTTGCCCAGCAGTACTAGCAGACAGTTCGCATTGGGTTCAATCCTGACCTCAGTGCTAGCAATACAGTCCGTACCTTCACCTCGATTCCACAGGCTACCATCCGGTGCTCCCCAAAGTGGGTGTTGATATTTTATATAGCCACTTTAAATTGCCCCCAAAATGTGGGCAAACAGTAGAATTGGGGGGTTGGGGGAGAGGAGGGGAGGAGTTGATGGAAAAAATACAAATGGGACCAGTGTGGGATGAATGCAAGTGAGTAGTTATTGGTCAGTCCAGAACTGGTGGGCCAAAGAGCCCATTTCTGTTATGTTCAACTCCAAGTTCATGGTACTTCATGGCAACAACAACTGTGGTGGGAACTCCAGAAACAGGGAACAAGGCAACAAGCTCAGCTGCCAATAATGTTGAAATTAAACACCAGGCCTGTGCAAGGAGAAGGAAATGAATTTGCTTCAGGTCGTGTCAAAATCTTCAAGGAGTTGCAGAGCTCAAGAGGAGGTATGAAGAGGTAATCTCCCTTCAAAGTATAATATATTAATTAAAATATTAAGATACTTTAACAGTTAAAACCTGTAGGAGTAGTTATGACTTGGTCCAAAGAAATGCGGTCATCAATGAGTCAGTCAGATATCGAAATAAACTCGCAGGAATTATCAAGAGAAAAGCAGTAACTGTGCCAGGCACAAAACTCAACTAAGCAGGCAGAGGGAGAGAATACAATTAAGCACAGGGGTGGGGCAGAGAAATGGTCACAACAAATGATTGTAACTGGGCAATGCTCTCTGAAAAGTAGACGTTTAGATCAGACAGGCAGATGACTGGATCAGCTTCAATGTTTCCTGCTCCTGCTGTCACTTGGACGGCCTATCTAGCTCAATGCACACAAACACTAAGGAATCAAGTGCCAGTGGAATAATAGCCATAGAAGAGTATTTCAAAAATCACAATCATCCTCTCAGTCCCTTACAAATCTAATGTTTTTCTTTGCCCAATGATTGAGTGATTTGTACAGAACTGTTGCCACATAACAAGAAATATATCATACAAGTCAGTAATAATAATGATTTTGATTCTGGCTGGGCTTTTGTAGATGGTACTCTAAGAACGTGATGGATCACTGGCATTAACCAACCACAACACTGGAAAGTATACTCACCTTTTGTACCACTACATTTTCCCATCTAGGGCCCTTAGCATCAGCAATCCAGAGCAGGAAAATGGTGATTTCTGAAGTACCTCCTGCTTGAGCTGTTTGCTATCATAAATAAAGCTTTTGTGGTGCAACTTTGATTGAGGACTGGCCATGACCTCTGTAGCTACGTACACATTAAATTGGACAGAAGAGCCCACGTTGCAGCACTACAACATTGATCCAGTTATACTCTGTACCATTTTAAAAAACTTAAACATTCAATTGTTCTCTCCAGCAAATGATTTGCCACCTCTGGGATATTGCCTCTCAATGTTTTCATTAAGGTATCAATACTAAAAGCTTTATTCTGTTTACTAAATCAACAGTACATTATGTACACTGCACACTGTAAACTCAAAAGCAGCCAACTATTTACCAAATTAACTCTTCCTTTGGTCATGCAACTTTGCTTCAGTGCGTAGTCTAAAACTGATTTATCACTGAATGTGCAACCATTTCTGGATTAAATCTCATCAATTGTGAAATTCAACCAGGCACTTCCTGTTGAGTCACCTCAGGATGTCAGGGACACATGCTCAAGGTTATTCTCTTTGGGAGGGAAGAAGTTACCCAGTGTACCTTTGTTGGGTACACGCAGATTAGAATGGTCTCCACCCCTCAGCCCTCGGACTGGAAGATCTGCAAGGAAGTAGAACAATTATCCAAATCCCTGGGTCCCTCCGCTCCCTCGTCTTCTGCTGCTGTTCCTGCTGCCCTTAAAGTTATGCTCGTTTTGGCCTAAACTATTTAATCAGAAAAGCAGAATCATGGTATTGTGGGAGGTATT
Organism: Mobula hypostoma; assembly: GCF_963921235.1. NCBI lineage: Eukaryota > Metazoa > Chordata > Chondrichthyes > Myliobatiformes > Myliobatidae > Mobula > Mobula hypostoma. The sequence goes on along the minus strand of NC_086108.1, from coordinate 29,958,083 downwards.
GAAACACTTATTAGTTTATATGCTGACGATGTGATATTCTACTTACAAAACTCAGAAAAGTCAGTCCCTCTTCTTCTAGATTTAATCACTACTTTTGGCAGACTATCAGGATACTCAATCAATTGGACAAAAAGTGACTTTGTGCCCCTCTCCAACGTCTACACGCGGGTTTTTTTTTAATAAAGTGTCCTGTTCAAAGTAGTTAAAGATCACTTTACTTATCTCAGCTTGACAATCCCCAAAGATCCTAAATTAATATTCAAATTAAACTTCACGGAGTTTATTTCAAAACTTAAACAGAATATACAAAGTTGGAAAACCCTACCTCTGTCCATGATTGGTCATATAAATTCAATTGAAATGGTTTCCCTTCCTAGGTTTCTCTATCTTTGTCAAAATCTCCCCATTTTTCTTACATCAGCTTTCTTTAAAGTGTTGGACTCCATATATTGTCTTATATCTGGAATTATAAGAATCACAGGATCTCAAAAATTCATTTACAAAAGCCCAAGTCTGAAGGAGGGCTGGGATTACCTTTATTTAGACACTATTATTGGGCTGTCAATGCTAGGGATTTAATGTTTTGGCAACAGGGGGCTCAGGATAACCTAGTCCCTGGGGCTCCCTTGTATGGAGTCTATGGAGTCCAACTCTGTTGTCAATTCCTCCTTGCCAGCCATGCTGTTCTCCAAGTTAGAGAAGCCTGGGACTTCAAAAAGCTTGAGTTTTGTTTTGAAAAATTCTGTCAGAATTCTAAATCAGATTAGGAACATGCTGAATTTACCAGAGACCTCTGTAAAAACACCAATCTGTTTCAATCACTCTTTTCTACCCTCATGGTCAGATAAAACCTACCATGCTTGGAGGGAGAAGTGTCTAGTTTCTATTGAAGACCTGTACATAGGGGGACAGTTTGCAACATTTAGTCTGCTGAAAGAGAAATTTGAGCTGCCTCATTCGCAATTTTTTCGTTATTTACAAACGTACAAATTAGACACTACATTCAATCTAAGATTTGTAATTTTGAAATCCTTCCAGGGAAACATATATTTTTTGATATTTTAAAGAACCCTCCTGACTCCAGGCATCTTGTTTCTAAGTTTGTACGTTTGTTTGATAATTGCACTGCAGCATCTACTGTGAAGATTAGAGACGCCTGGAGAGGGGAGTTGGGTATTGAATTATCTGAAGCTGCCTGGGATAAGTGTTTGTCTATGATACAGGCTTAACAGCAGACACCAACTGACCCAGTTTAAAGTTGTCCACCGTCTCCACTACTCTAAACTTCGATTGCACAGGATTTACCCTTCTGTCTCGCCAATGAGTGATAGATGCCAAGGGACGGAGGCTACATTGTCACACACATTTGGTTTTGCCCTTTCCTGACTGGATTTTGGTCCAAAATATTCAACGGGTACTCAAAGGCCTATAAAAGATCCTTCCCCTTGGAAGCTGGTCTCGCCATCTTTGGCTGCTCACAATCTACTATTTGTTTCCCTGCAGCCGTACAACTGTCTCTGATGCTGGGGATGATTGTTGCCAAAAGACTTATCTTGAGGGAATGGAAATCACCTTCTCCCCCTTCCTTTCGGAGATGGATGACTGATATGATCTCAGTCATACAGATGGAGAAACTTAGGTTCTTGAGAACCAATTCAATTAAAAAATTTTCAGCTATCTGGGATCCACTTCTTGCCTACCTGGACGAGGCCGGGGGCGGATGAGCAATTTCCCCCCAGCTGATTTCTCATGGCCCTCATTTGAGATTTAATGTTTAGCATTTTTGAGCACTTTGTACAATAGGCATCCCTCGAATGTTATGTCTTTTTTTGGCTTAATTTTTATATATGTCTGAGCTGGTATGTTTTTGTTGATTTCATTTTTTTTTGTTGAAAATTTTGAAAATAAAGTATTAAAAAAAAAGAAAAGCAGAATCATACAGTTTCGATTCCAGATATAAAAACTTATGCCTCTCAATAAGCAGCTATTCATTTTGCAATGATAAGGTTAAAGTATACTCCCTGAATGTATAACCCCCACATCGTCCCCATTTCCCCAGTGTGATGTAGATCACACTGTGATGTGTGATGTAGACCAAATTGGTAAGGGCGCTGAGGAAGAGGATTTCTTGGAATGTATACGGGATGGTTTTTTGAATCAACATGTCGAGGAACCAACCAGGGAGCAGGCTATCCTAGACTGGGTATTGAGCAATGAGGAAGGGGTAATTAGCAATCTTGTCGTGAGAGGCCCCTTGGGTAAGAGTGACCATAATATGGTGGAATTCTTCACTAAGATGGAGAGTGACATAGTTAATTCAGTAACAAAGGTTCTGAACTTAAAGAAGGGTAACTTTGAAGGTATGAGACGTGAATTAGCTAAGATAGACTGGAAAATGATACTTAAAAGGTTGACGGTGGATATGCAATGGCAAGCATTTAAGGATCGCATGGATGAACTACAACAATTGTTCATCCCAGTTTGGCAAAAGAATAAATCAGGGAAGGTACTGCACCTGTGGCTGACAAGGGAAATTAGGGATAGTATCAATTCCAAAGAAGAAGCATACAAATTAGCCAGAAAAAGCAGCTCACCTGAGGACTGAGAGAAATTCAGAGTCCAGCAGAGGAGGACAAAGGGCTTAATTAGGAAAGGGAAAAAAAAAAGTTTATAAGAGAAAACTGGCAGGGAACATAAAAACTGACTGTAAAAGCTTTTATAGCTATGTGAAAAGAAAAAGATTGGTTAAGACAAATGTAGGTCCCCTACAGACAGAAACAGGTGAATTGTTTATGGGGAACAAGGACATGGCAGACCAATTGAATAACTACTTTGCTTCTGTCTTCACTAAGCAGGACATAAATAATCTTCCAGAAATAGTAGGGGACAGAGGGTCTAGTGAGATGGAGGAACTGAGGGAAACACAAGTTAGTAGGGAAGTGGTGTTAGTTAAATTGAAGGGATTAAAGGCAGATAAATCCCCAGGGTCTGCATCCCAGAGTGCTTAAGGAAGTAGCCCAAGAAATAGTGGATGCATTAGTGATAATTTTTCAAAACTCGTTAGATTCTGGACTAGTTCCTGAGGATTGGAGGGTGGCTAATGTAACCCCACTTTTTAAAAAAGGAGGGAGAGAGAAACCAGGGAATTATAGACAGGTTAGCCTAACATCGGTGGTGGGGAAACTGTTAGAGTCAGTTATCAAAGATGTGATAACAGCACATTTGGAAAGCAGTGAAATCATCGGACAAAGTCAAGATGGATTTGTAAAAGGAAACTCATGTCTGACGAATCTCATAGAATTTTTTGAGGATGTAACTAGTAGAGTGGATAGGGGAGAACCAGTGGATGTGGTATATTTGGATTTTCAAAAGGCTTTTGACAAGGTCCCACACAGGAGATTAGTGTGCAAATTTAAAGCACACGGTATTGGGGGTAAGGTATTGGTGTGGATAGAGAATTGGTTGGCAGACAGGGAGCAAAGAGTGGGAATAAACGGGACCTTTTCAGAATGGCAGGCAGTGACTAGTGGGGTACCTCAAGGCTCAGTGCTGGGACCCCAGTTGTTTACAATATATATTAATGACTTAGATGAGGGAATTAAATGCAGCATCTCCAAGTCTGCGGATGACACGAAGCTGGGCGGCAGTGTTAGCTGTGAGGAGGATGTTAAGAGGATGCAGGGTGACTTGGATAGGTTAGGTGAGTGGGCAAATTCATGGCAGATGCAAGTTAATATGGATAAATGTGAGGTTATCCACTCTGGTGGAAAACAGATTATTATCTGAATGGTGGCCAATTAGGAAAAGGGGAGGTGCAACGAGACCTGGGTGTCATTATACACCAGTCATTGAAAGTGGGCATGCAGGTACAGCAGGCGATGAAAAAGGCGAATGGTATGCTGGCATTTATAGCAAGAGGATTCGAGTACAGGAGCAGGGAGGTACTACTGCAGTTGTACAAGGCCTTGGTGAGACCACACCTGGAGTATTGTGTGCAGTTTTGGTCCCCTAATCTGAGGAAGGACATCCTTGCCATAGAGGGAGTACAAAGAAGGTTCACCAGATTGATTTCTGGGATGGCAGGACTTTCATATGATGAAAGACTGGATCGACTAAGCTAATACTCATTGGAATTTAGAAGATTGAGGGGGGATCTTATTGAAACATATAAAATCCTAAAGGGATTGGACATGCTAGATGCAGGAAGATTGTTCCCGATGTTGGGGAAGTCCAGAACGAGGGGTCACAGTTTGAGGATAAAGGGGAAGCCTTCTAGGACCGAGATGAGGAAAAACTTCTTCACACAGAGATTGGTGAATCTGTGGAATTCTCTGCCACAGGAAACAGTTGAGGCCAGTTCATTGGCTATATTTAAGAGGGAGTTAGATATGGCCCTTGTGGCTAAAGGGATCAGGGGGTATGGAGGGAAGGCTGATACAGGGTTCTGAGTTGGATGATCAGCCATGATCATACTGAATAGCGGTGCAGGCTCGAAGGGCCGAATGGCCTACTCCTGCACCTATTTTCTATGTTTTTCTATGTGCCATTAGCAACAGCATTTAAACCACATACAGTACATCCATCCACCCTCTCAGCTCTGTCCATAGGCAAACATCATAGCTTGAATAAGATCAGAAAGTCAGAATAGTACCAGAGACAGAGATTTATTTGGTCACATCATCTCTGCTCCAAAACTTCTTGATTATGCATCACCAGAATTTTCCAAGGCCTTCCCATTCCAACTCTAGACAAGAATCCTTTGAAACAAAAATAAAATTCTAAGAATGGAAACTGAGCTTGAAGGAGAGGCAGCTCTTTAACATTTTCTCTCAATTCTGAATCAAATTGAAAAAGCTAACCTCTCCCAATCAAACAGTGGAGGCCTGAGTCAGAGGAGGCATCACATCAATGCTACACATGATCCCGTTGTCCTTCGTTGGCCTGCCCTACCTCCACACTCCTATGAGGTTATTGTCACGTGAAGAGTTTACAAGGTGATCGCGGAAAAGATTCAAGGAGGTGCTCAAAACATTCTTTCTCCAATGACCCCTGGGAACCTTTAGCCCATGACACCTCTAAATGGAATAGTATCTGGAACAGTCCAATCAAAAACAAGAGAAAATCTGATGTAGGAAATCCAAGCAACACACGCAAAATGCCAGGCAGCATCTATGGAAAAGAGTAATCAGTCGATGTTTCAGGCTCAGAACCTTCATCAGGACTTAGAATTAAACACCAGGCCTGATAAAAGGTCTCAACCTGAAGCATCGACTGTTTACTCTTTTCCATAGATGCTGCCTGGCCTCCTGAGTTCCTCTGGCATTTTGTGAGTATTTGGAATGGTATTGAGAATCAAGCCCATGGACGGCGAGTATAAACAATCTCTACACATCAAAGAAACATACCATCTGAAAGCAACTACCCACCTACCGTGTCAGCCACCAACTTTGCAACCCCCCCCCCCCCAAGTTACAGGGAAGTCTGTGGCTCCTACATTAGTTTCTTCAGGACCCACAAAATTAGACTGAAAGTCATCTGTTATTCCACAGTGCCCAAGTAGCAGCCAAATAGCACATTTCCTACAAGGTTCTATCCGGTATATTTCAGGAAACCATAACCACCTCTATTTCCATTATTGTCCTGGGCAACAAGTTCGGATCCTAGCCAATTGTTATGCAGGTTCTTAAATCGTGGAAGAAAAAAGATAAAAACGTGGGCTGATGGGCCTATATTGTGCTGCACTCAGGCACGTTTTTAAAACCTGCTGGGGATCAGCAATCCATAACAAAGTAAACTAGAGATTCCAGTCTTCATCTTTTTGTCTGCTCGTGGATTGAGAATTTCTGTCTCAGTCAAGGTATCTGAAGCCTTACGAAGCTCCATGGCAGTAAACAGCATCAAACTCAATGTAGTAAGTTTCCAGATGAAGCACAGTGGGATGGAGTGCAGAAAGCTCTGTTCTCCTGGGCCACAGCACGCAACAGGAAGTTGATCAGTCTGGCTTCAATCATGTCTGAACTCTGTTACATTGTCACAGACCTCCCATTTCCCAACAATATTGTTTTTTAAAAAATTACTGTACTTGAAAGCCAGTTTAACTTGGCTAGAACAGAGTTGAATTATGAAACATTTGCTGAGCTAACAAAATGTGGGAGGTGGGGGAGCAGAAAGCAAACCACAGTTTATAAACCCCACGGTGTTCGTCAAGGTTGCTGCTTTATACTGGCTTAGAGATTACTTGGCACGGTGCTTCATATAATGATTATTTTAGAGACCACAGAGGGCCTGAACACAAGACATCAAAGACTTTTTAAAGCTCAGATGTCAGCACACATTCCTGTATTAAATTTCATCTCTTCCACACAAGAAAGTGCCCAGCTGGAACATAAATTGTCTTTGAGGAAGGGGGAGGGGGAAGGGAACTTTTAAACCTCTTTACACAAGCCAGCTTTAGCTTAGATGTAAAGCACAAATCACTTGCAAATTTTGCCAGCTACTCTGCTATCTTGGCCCACATGCTTACTGGGACCAATAGCCCATAACCACAGGAATCCTGATTCAAAGTGCTGCTCTGTGGCAAGTTTAAAAACTTAATTAAATTTGGTGCATTATTAAATACTCAGGCCACAAATGCAGCACTATCACACCAAAACTACAACTGTAAACCCAGAACGATCTCAATTGATCTTGTAAAGAAATTATAGCAAGAGTTAATGGGAAAAGGAGACGTTGCTCAGCTGGACGGTGGAAAGCTGGATCACTTTTCACATCCAACCATCAATCTTTCTCAGCCTCCTGTCTCTTCCCTTGACCTCGACAGGAGGAGACATTTCATTCCAAGTGCTGGGAGGATGAGATCTCTCCCATGTGGGGATCAAGTTTCCAACTGATTGTACTTCAGAATGACAGCTGGATGCAACTGTAACTAATGCACCAGTTGGCAATGTTTTCCTGCCACGATTACCGGCAGAGTAGTGACGCGGCTCCACTAATTTACATGTCACGTCACAGCCAGTGCTGTACTTGCCTTTGTTATAATTTAAAATCATTTCCAGTGTCACCTTAAGGGAAGCTTGATTAAAGTGTTAAGGTAAATTGAATAAATATAAAACCATAATTTACACAACCGGCTTTTCGAAGCACCGCCTCACTGGAAGACGGAATTGCGTGTTCCTTCTTAATTATAGCCTATCCACTTTGGCTGGCTGCTGCTCATCTGTGTGGGTGATTGCTGCTGCAGGCATGCTTTTTAATCCTTGATATTTTCACATCTGTTTTACATTTCAAGAGCTGGATTCCACAATTCAAAGTGTGTGTGTGCGCGTTTTAGGAGAGAGAGAGGTGTGGCAGGGGGAGAGAGGCGTAAGAAAACCAAAAAAAAATACAGACCCCTGTACAAGAAAGCTGATAGCAAATAGCTTCTGTCAATGGTAAACCTATCGGAAAATGCATGCAGCAAAAAAGAATCTAATCAGGCAGTCGTGTCTTGCTTCTCTGCAGGAAGACTGAACTAATTAACATAGATTCTCCCTCCACACTGTATAACGTGAACAGAGATTTCAATCTGAACTGCTTAAACAGTAAACAATTACTACAGCTACTGCACAGGATAGTTTTGATATAAATAATGAAAAAGGCAACCACAATTGAATACTGATTTTAAATGTTCGTCTGCCTTTTTTACCTTGGCATATACAATGATAGTACCAGATGTGCCTGACACAAATTCAAAATTATCCTTCAGAAAACCAGCTCCCCCTTCCTTTTTGGGATTTTCTCCCCCAAAACAATGTTGATGGTACAGAAATGCAGCCGGAGATAGGGAAATATTTTAAATTTCCTAATGCAGGCAACAAGGAACCAAGGGTAAATGGGGTTCAGGTACAGATTGAAAATAAGCTAACAGAATAGCAGGGATACCAGGTGGAACAGAAAAGCCCACTCATCTTCCTTCCTTTTACTTCCTAACAAGATTTCAGCAATTCCATTCAGTGTACTGAGCCACCAGGATCAGATAAGTAAGTATTAGGGCTATGGAGGGCCAATAACAAGGGCGCTCAATACTTTAGCATTTAACAGGGAAAGTGGGCCTAGTTGGTATTTACATATATCCATTGCATGTTTGCTAGAAGGCCTGCCCAATTTTGCGCAGTGTCATGTCGCAACACAACATCTTTCAACTTTGCCATACCATCCTTTGACTGCCAAAGTTAAGGACTGTATAATCATGGGAAATACAATTCAAAGGCTTAAATGTTAGAATGCAAAAACCACACGGATATCAAGTGAAGCTACGGTCATCCTTGGCAGAAGCTTGCCTTTAAAAAGTTGGTTATGGCATTAGTACAAGGCCCTCAATTGGATCACATGCAGTCAAGGAACCAAGTTCCTCAGAACTGGAAGAAGAGAAACAGGCAAGTTGCAAAAGAAGGAAAATGCTTTAGTATTATTCAACTACAATTCACAGAGGTGCAACCTGATTAATTGAGCAGATGGAACATCCAGTATGGAAATCAGTTAGAGTTGTTTAACATAATCGTGTAACGTGCCTGGATTTCTCCAGCATTTGGCCAACTCAGAATTTGATGTTTGTTATTATGACATGAAAACCAAAGGAAAACAAACAATTCAGGCCGCATGGTAGCGTAGTGGTTAGCACAATGCTTTGAAGTACCAGTGACCCTGGTGTTCAGTTCCCGCTGCAGTCTGTAAAGAGTTTGTATGTTTGCCCTGCAGCCATGGGGATTTCCTCCTGGTGCTCCAGTTTCCTTCCAGTCCAAAGATGTACCAGTTGATAGGTTAATTGGTCATTGTAAACTGTCTCATGATTTGGCTGGGATTAAATCAGGGGATGACCAGGCAGCACAACTCAAAGGGCCGGAAGGGCCTATTTGGTGCTGTATCTCAGTAAATAAAAATGAAAATCAAAAATTGCATGTAATAAGAAACTTAAGTTGAAAGTTAAATCTAGGTGACTTATTCTACATAGCTTGCATGACTTTCTGGGTATTTTGTGGATTTTTCATTCAAATACTCCCAACTGCTCATTGTTTAGCTCCAGATTTTTATCACTTCACAAACAATCTCACTTTACAGTCCACGGTTTAAAAAAAACGAACTAAAATAGACATCTGCAGAATAAAAATGCCCACAAGCTCATTACGCACCAAGCAATTGTAGGATGAAAGGAACATGCAACTGCTCACTTCGACTGTCAGATCACTCACATTATTTAGCTGGAACCAAACGCCGAAAGCTTGAACATGTGTTCACCATTTACCAGAAAAACATCATATTCAAATGATGCAAAATAAGATTCCACAATAACAAAAAGCTATTCAGGCTTGACCTCATGTTGAAATGGTACACAGCTGAAAAAGCAAAGGAGTGAACTGCAATTTGCTGACTTGGGCTGAGATTTGGTTATTCGACTCCATGCCAAGTTAGCCTTCAGTGTTAACCAAGGCAGAACTGGTTACAAAGAGGGGCCTCTTGATGGCCACCTAGTAGCCAATATTTGTGAAGGGCAAGATCAAAATGGCTTGCAGTGATGTCCAAGATCAAACAGCCTGCTGATACTGAAGATGTTGGCTCAAACATGACCATTTCACAGTAACAGACCATCTCTGGGCCTTACAGTATTTTATCTATCTTTTTATGATCCCAAAGGAAAAAAGGGGAGACTAGACAGCTTCAGCATAAAATTTACCTATGAGCAACTTCCTTTTATCTACCCCTCCCCCCACTACATTACTAAAAGTTCATAACATCATATGAGTCAGGCAACCTCAAGTTTGTATAGAAAACAAATCACTTTGATTCGAGAGTCACACGTTGTACTGTTAAGAATGTATTTTACACAACAGATTCTCAGAGTTCTTGAAAGTCTGAACTCAGCTTCAGAAGGGATCTACAGAAGCTTCTGGGTATCTCAATTAAACATGACACAAAATCTTCAAAAAAAAACAGTACAGGCACTAGTTTTGAACCTACTCAAAATGACAAAAGCAGCATCAGAATATCTCACAGGCAATTCTGCGTGGAAATAACTTCCTTTCACAATGCCTTGCAAATGCTCAGAACATCACTGCGCCTTTCCCCTTTGGTATTAAGGAACACCAACTGATCTAATACAGGGGGAAAAAACATTTTCTGCACAATAAGATCAAAGATGCAAAGTACAAAAAAACCACAGGTCTGTTTTTAAACTGATGGAGGATAAGTACTTGTTAGAAAAGTGAACAGAACGCCACTGTATATGGAAGAGCATTTGGGACCTTGATTTAATGCCAGACTAAAACAGCATCATTGTGCATTAATAAGCAAATGCTGCACCAAATTTGCAGCATGGTATCTGCAAATGTCTAGAGTGAAGTTATCAGTTCAGCTAAACACATTCAGTTAGGGTGGGAAATTCTCCTGGTAACCTGTCTGATACTTACCCTTTAATGTATTAATAAGACTAATCATTGTGCATGACAGCCACCATTGAAGACCACCATCATTCACGCCATGCCCTCTTTTCGTTGGTATCAATATCTCTGAGAATCTAACCTGGACCCAACAAATCGATGCAGCTATACAGAAGGCAAGACAGTGGTGGTGGTGGGGATGTTCCTGCACAGGATAAGCAGCTACAGAAAGTTGTAAAATTAGTCAGCTCCATCATGGGTACTAGTCTCCGTAGTATCCAAGACATCTTCAAAGTGTGGTGCCTCACAAAGGCGGCGTCCATTATTAAGGAGACTCATCACTCAGGACGTGCCCTCTTCTCATTGTTACCGTCAGGAAGGAGGTACAGAAACTGAAAGACACACACTCAACGATTCAGGAACAGCTTCTTCCCCTCTGCCCTTCGATTCCTAACTGGACATTGAACCTATAAATACTACCTCACTTCTTAAAATTATTTCTGTTTTTGCACTATTCTTAATTTAAATATTTAATATATACACATATACACTTACTGTACTTGATTTTTTCTATATTATCACTGCTGCCGCTGTTAACAAATTTCATGACATATGCTGGTGATATTAAACCTGATTATGATGTGTTGCTGCCATCAGACAGAAGGTACAGGAGTCTGAACAGCCACACCTCAAAGTTCAATAATATCTTAAAGATTTAAAGATTAAAGATTAGCTTTTTCTGCCCCATGAACATCGAAACACACAATGAAATGCACCAAATCAAAAACTTGAGAAATTCTACAGATTCTGGAAATCCACAGCAACACACACAAAATGCCAGAGGAAGTCAGCCAGGTCAGGCAACATATATGGAAATGAACAGTCAATGTTTCAGGCTGAGATCCTAGTTCCGGACTGGAAAGGGAGGGTGAAAGATGGCAGAATACAAAGGTGGGAGTGGGAAAGATGAAGGACTTGAGAGGAAGGAATCTGACAGAGTGGACCAGAGGAGAAAGGGAAGGAGGAGGGGCACCAGGGAGAGGTGATAGGCAGGCGAGAAGAGGAAAGAGGCCACAGCTTGTGTCAAATCAAATCAGCAGGGATTATGCTAGGGACTACCTACAAGTGCTTCCATCATTACGGCACCAACATCTCACTCCCCCTAAATCTTTGGAATATGCAAGGAAACTATAGAGCACCCAGAGGCAACCCATGCAGTACAAGCTCCTTACGCACAGCAGCAGGAATCGAACACCACATGGTGATTGCTGGTGCTGTAAAATGTTTGCACTAACCACCATGCTATGTGCTGCCCATCTTCTTCACCACTGCCATCAGGTTCTTGAACTAACCTGCAAAACCACAATTCTATCTCAGGCTGTTTCCCTCAACTTGAACCAAAGACATTATAGTTTGTTTTGCTGTGCACGTTATGAATAATGTACTAATTTAAGTTTGTAATTTAAAACAGTTAAATTATGTATGCTCTTGCAAAAAACCTGCTTTTCATGGCATATTTACCCAAGATGTGTATGCCCATCATAATAAACCAACTTGAACTCATTGTCTATTATGTTTCTCTAAATTAGAGTGAGGGGAGTGAAGAGAAAGAGGGGAGAAGTGATATAGGTACAGTATACAAAATTATGAGGGGAATTTATAGGGTAAATGCAAACTTGCTGCTACCACTGAGGTTGGGTGAGACTAGAACTAGAGGTCATAGGTTAAGGGTGAACAGTGAAATGTTTAAGGGAAACATGAGGGGGAACTGCCTCCTCAGAAGGTGGTGAGAATGTGGAATGAGCTGCGTGTGGAAATGGTGGATGTGGGTTTAAATTAAACATTTAAAAGAAATTTGGATAAGTACACGGATGGGAGGGGTATGATCCAGATGCAGGTCAATGGGACCGGTAAGCATAATAAGACAAAGGAGCAGAATTAGGCTATTCAGCCCATAGAGTCTGCTCTGCCATTTCATCATGGCTGATTCTGGATCCCATTCAACCAGCCATGATGAAATGGCACAGCAGACTCTATAAACCTGCCCCCTCACCATATCCCTTGATGCCCCAACCAATCAGGAAACTATCAACTTCTACTCTGAATTTACCCACAGCCTTGGCCTCCACTGCAGTCTGTGAAGTGCATTCCACAGATTCACCACTCTTTGACTAAAATAATTCCTCCTTACTTCTGTTCTAAAAGGTCACCCCTCAATTTTGAGGCTGTGTCCTCTAGTCTGGATACCCCCCCCAGAGGAAACATCCTCTCCACATCCACCTTATCTAGTCCTTTCAACATTTGGTAGGTTTCAATAAAATCTCCACACATTCTTCTAAATTCCAGTGAGTACAGGCCCAAAGCTGCCAAGCACTCCTCATATGTTAACCCCTTCAATCACAGAATCATCCTCGTGAACCTCCTCTAGGCTCTCTCCAAGGACAACACATCCTTTTTGAGATAAGGGGCCCAAAACTGTTGACAATACTCCATGTGCAGCCTGACTAGTGTCTTATAAATGTTCAGCATTATCTCCTTGCTTTTATATTCTATTCCCCTTGAAATAAATGCCAACATTATATTTGCCGTCTTTACCACAGACTCAACCTGTAAATTAACCTTCTGGGAGTCTTGTACAAGGACTCCCCAAGTCCCTTTGCACCTCTGACATTTGAATTTTCTCTCCATTTAAATAATAGTCTGCACTATTGTTTCTTTTACCAAAATGCATTATCATATATTTCCCAACACTGTATTCCATCTACCATTTTTTTGCCCATTTTTCCAATTTGTCTAATTCTTACTGCTATCACATTGCTTCCTCAGCACTTCCTACTCCTCCGTCTACATTTGTATCATCTGCAAACTTTGCCACAAAACCATCAATTCCAGGATATAAATCATTAACAATGTGAAAAGTAGTGGTCCCAATACTGACCCTCAGGAACACCACTAGTCACTGGCAGCCAACCAGAAAAATTCCCACTCACTGCCTCCTGTGTGTCAGCCATTCCTCTGTCCATGTCAGTATCTTTCCTGTAACACAATAGGATTTCATCCTGTTAAGCAGCCTCATGTGTGGCACCCTATCAAATGCGTTCTGACAGTCTATGTAAATGACATCTCATACCTCTTCTTTGTCCACCCTGATTGTTACTTCCTCGAGGAACTCTAATGGATTTGTAAGGCATGATTTCCCTTTCCGGAAATAATGCTGACTTTGATGTATTTTTTCATTAGTTTCCAAGTACCCCGAAACCTTGTCCTTCATAATGGATTCCAACATTTCCCAACCACTGAGATAAGGCTAATTAGCCTATAATTTCCTTTCTTTTGCCTTCCTCCTTTCTTAAACAGTGAAGAGAATTTGTAATTTTTCAGTCCTTTGGGACCATGCCAGAATCAAGTGATTCTTGACAGATCAGTACCAATTCATCCGTTATATCTTTCCAGCAACCTCTTTCAGGACTCTGGGACGTAGTCTATCTGGTCCAGGTGACTCATCCACTTATAGACTTTTCAGTTTCCCTAGTACTTTTTCCTTTGTAATAGCAATGGCACTCACTCTTGCTCCCTGATACTCACAGACTTCGGGGACACTGCTAGTGTCTTCCACAGCGAAGGCTGATGCAAAATACACATGAAGCTCATCTGCCATTTCTTTGTCACCCAGTACTACCTCACCAGCATCATTTCCAGTGGTCCAATATCAGCTCTCATCTCCTTTTTATTCTTTCATCATCATCATCAGGTCCCGTGCCCAGTCTGAGCTTTGACTGCCATGGCCCACACACTCCTGTTTTGGGTCAAGTGGATCAATTCATTGGTATTCATTTCCAGTTCTCTGGCTGCTGTCTCCATCATCATTTGTCTTTGTCTTCCTCTTGCTTTCTTCCCTTCAATCTTTCCCATAATTACCATGCACTCTAACTCCTCTTTCCTAATCACATGTCCAATGAAGTTACGTTGCCTTTTCATGATCTCATACACCATTTCTCTTTTTGTGTTTGCTCTGTTCATGACATCCTCGTCAGATATCCATTTCATCCATGATATTCTCTGCTTCCTCCTCAAAAACCACATCTCTGCTGCTTCAATTCGTTTCCTCATGCTTCTGGATATTGTCCAACATTCTGAGCCATATGACATAACTGGATAAAAGAAACATTTCAGTACTCTGAGGCGGGTTGTCATGCCTAGTTCAGTATTGGTCAGTATACTCTTCATTCTCGTAAAGGTGTCTTTTGCCATCCCTATTCTTCTCTTGATGTCCATGTCGTACCTGCCATCTGATGTCACCCAGCTTCCTAAGCAGCAAAAATTCCGTACTTGTTTTATGTCTTCCCCGTTTATTCTCAGCCTGCAGATAGGATTCTCCTTCATTTTGGATATCACCATACATTGTCTTTTTGCAATTGATAGATAGACCCATTTTTGCAATTTCTTCAACAACCATATTAAATAAATTTTGTACTTCTTCCTCCATACTTGCAATTAACACAGTGTCATCCACATATCTGAAATTATTGATTTTGTTCTTTATATAACTGAAAATATTTTTTGTAACCTGCTTTGTATTATTGGCTAGTCTGCATCTTTCATCTTTTCCCTCCTTATTGCATTTTAGTTGCCTTTTGTTGGATTTTAAAAGCTTCCCAGTCATCAAACTTCCTATTCACTTATGCTACTTTATGTGTCCTTTCCTTGGCTTTTATGCAGTCCTTAACTTCCCTTGTCAGCCACGGTATGCCTAGTCCTGCCACTGGAGAACAACTTTTCCTGTCGGACATATCTATCCTGCGCCTTGTGAACTCATCCCAGAAACTTCAGCCATCTCAGTTCTGCCCTCAACTCGCTAGTATCCTCCTCCAATCCACGTGGGCAAGCTCCTCTCTCATGCCTCTGTAATTCCCTTTATTCCATTGTGATCACTGATACATGTGACTTATGCTTCTCCCTCTCAGACTACAGAATGAATTCAATCATATTATGATCACTGCCTCCTAAGAGTTTCTTTACTTAAACCGACTAATCAGTTAAATCTGGATTATTACATTTTGGGACATACTAGACCGGCCAAAGGGCCTATTTTTGTGCTGTAGTGTTCTATGACTCTGTGACTGAATTAAAATACTGACTTGTAGAGTTCATTGGTATTAAAAAAAAATCAAGCAAAGAATTTTTTTGAACCAAAACTGATGTCGAAATTCCCTACACAGTGGCTACGGGTTACAGGTGGGAAAATGCAACAAACAAGACCTCTTAAACCTGAAACTCAAAAGAAAATCGGATATTCTGATTAGATACATGGTAGTGAAGAAACTCACGCCTTTCCAACACACATCAAAGTTGCTGGTGAACACAGCATGCCAGGCAGCATCTCTAGGAAGAGGTACAG
Source organism: Mobula hypostoma (assembly GCF_963921235.1). Taxonomy (NCBI): domain Eukaryota; kingdom Metazoa; phylum Chordata; class Chondrichthyes; order Myliobatiformes; family Myliobatidae; genus Mobula; species Mobula hypostoma. Next base: position 29,942,273 of record NC_086108.1, on the reverse strand, counting down.
TCGACATTTCAGGCCGAGACCCTTCGTCAGGACTAACTGAAGGAAGAGCTAGTAAGAGATTTGAAAGTGGGAGGGGGAGGGAGAGATCCAAAATGATAGGAGAAGACAGGAGGGGGAGGGATGGAGCCAAGAGCTGGACAGGTGATAGGCAAAAGGGGATACGAGAGGATCATGGGACAGGAGGTCTGGGAAGAAAGACAATGGGGGGGGGGGAACCCAGAGGATAGGCAAGAGGTATATTCAAAGGGACAGAGGGAGAAAAAGGGGAGTGAGAGAAAGAATGTGTGCATAAAAATAAGTAACAGATGGGGTACGAGGAGGAGGTGGGGCCCTAGCGGAAGTTAGAGAAGTCGATATTCATGCCATCAGGTTGGAGGCTACCCAGACGGAATACAAGGTGTTGTTCCTCCAACCTGAGTGTGCAACTTTGGTGTGTGTTGCTTGAATTTCCAGCATCTGCAGAATTCCTGTTGTTCACGCCTTTCCAAGTTGGATTTGTCATTGTATTCTATAAATCCAACATTAGAATTTTTCTACATTTCCTACATTAACTGTAACTTTGAATGTATTAAAGCACTTTTAATGTGACTGCTTGGCCTTTGAAAAAATCTGTTCAAAATATTTCTATTCCACTCCGACAACGTGCCAAGACTAACCACACATCTGCCCCATGCACAAGCACTGAGCACAGTAAGGACAGAGTGCTGCAAGATTTACGGGACATCCAAATCAATGATATTTTATTTAAATTTATTTTTCCTTTATCCTTCACACTTTGTTAACAATTGAGTCCTATTCAATTTTGCTTAAAGTCAATAGGGGCAGTGAACCCACATGGTTCCATTATTAAGATGATCTACCAGATGCAATCTTTTGGCAGACTCATTAATGTCCATGCATAAATGCAACAGAAATCCAGTTACTTTGTTGTAGAAATTACCACGCTGAGTCAGTTATATGTTTCAAACATTTATATGCACAGAAGTACCTTTGGGTACTTGGATCACAAGCCTGGCTTGTGATTCTGGGCAACATTTCCCACTCATTTTAGAAAACAGACTCTCTGTTCAAGCTGTAGAGGGAAAAAAAACATCCCCACTTAAATCTTAATGAACTTCACAAGCATATTCTGATCTCAAAAGATGTTTTATTTTCAAAAATGTCTTAAAGCATGTTAAATCACAAAATGATTGAGGAGACAAAAATTCCCAATAGCTTAGAAACAATTAAATTAACTCTTGAGAAACTTTGTCTAGACTTCAATACACAATTTTTAGCCAGGCAAGACAACATATGTGGAAAGAGAAACAATTAACACTTCAGGACTATTTGTGACAAAGGGTCCAAAACCTAAAACATTAAACACAGTGGATTCCTGTTAATTACATCATCACAGCAGCTCTTATTTGAGACAAACTCATAAAGAATAAGAAAATTGCCAGGATTCTCTTTATTGGGGCAGGAGACTTGCTGAACAGGTTCTAACTCGCCATTCGTGCACAGTTGTGTGGTCATCAGACGCTACACCATGTTTAGAGGAACAGTTATTAAATAGTGGCATTTGTGTGTGTTTATGTTCAAAAAGTGGAGATCTTAGTCACAGGTAATTGGCGAGAAATAAACAGTAAGACAGTTCCAAACCGTTTTGCTCACTGCCGTTTCAAGCATTTAGGATTGGAGATGTCAGAAACAGACAGGAGTGAAAATAAAACGATTTCACTACATCAACAAGTTAGGCACTATGAAGAATTCGAAGGCACCAACAATCATTTTGAACGTTACAATGAAAATGAAGATTCGGTAGATGTAATCATCAATGGTATTGTATGAAGACCGTCCATTATCTGCACTAGGTGTCTGTGCTGATTTTGTTCATTGCATACTCTGGATGAATTCCTCCATTGATAACTATTACAAACTAATAGTTTCATAGTACTATAGTACTATTGCTCATGTTCTAATTTGTTCAATATTTCATTAAAAAACACATTTTGTAACAGTCTTTTTTTGTACCTTTTTACTATTTTCATGAAACTTCTGCTAATTGAGCAGCTGTTTAATTGGGCCAAAATGTACTGGTCCTGATATGTGCCAATCAACCAGAATCCACTGTATTTCCACAGATGACTGCGTGATCTGAGGGATGTTTCCATCACTGTTTTTGTTTCATATTTCCAACATCTGCATTTTTCCCCATTTCAGCCAATTGTATCCAGAAGGACAATTTCTGAACAGCTCGTTATATGATTAGGCACTCAAAATCTGTATATAACAGCACTCCAAGGAGTTTTGCTTAACATTTTCATTATAACTTTGTTGGTAACCCCGCCCCCACTTTAAAATTTTATTTGAAGCAGCTGCATATAATTCTACCTCCATCAAATGTACTAATAGTTTAGATCAGGGAAATCTAGGCAAATCCAATGCAACTACTTACTGTAACACCAAATCAGTCTGCTCTCATTTACGGTGCTATAAGAAAAAAAATTACCAACAAACTACTTTGATTTCACCAGCTTGAAGAAAAACAATCCCTACAGTTTACATGCTGACCAAAGACAGCCCAGTTTAGAACTGACCAAGGATTCACTTAACCTTGAGTATCATTGCTTTAAGGTACAGTTTTATACAGCTGAGTGTGCTGCACCAATCTTGGTTAGCAGGAGTGGAACTTGGTTAATATCTTGCACAAACAATTAATTATCAGTACACATCCATGACAAGATGTCACCAGTGAACCATGGCGAAGTGTTGTATGCTGCTTACAAAACTTCTAAGTGCAGCTCCTTTGAATTACTCTCACTGCAACTTGTAGCTGATCATTTCCCTTTAAGCAACATACTTTTGAACAGCCTCAATGAACTGGCAATTTCACCATCTTCTGAAGGGCTCGGCGGACTTAATTCTCAAGCATGCAGATACGACACCTTTGAGTGGACGAAGGTGCATCATCATGGCCGAAGGAGAGGGAAGAGGGTAGGACCAAGCCAGGCTCAGATGCAGAGGAATGAAACTTGGTAGCAAATGCAGTCGCTGAAGAACAAGACTGAGGACTTAAGGGCAAGATTACTGTATTGGAAGGAAATAAGGAATCGCTGTGTTCTGTGTTTCACAAAGACACTACTCACTCCAGACACACCAGATGCATCGGTAAGACCCGAAGGCTTCTCAATACACAGGATGGACCAAAAGGCTGATTTCGAGAAGGCAAAAATTGGGGGTCAGTGTTTCATAATAAGTTCTTTATGTTGTTCAGACATGGCAGTTTTGTTGTACTCTTGTTCGCCTGACTTGGAATATCTAATGATTAAGTGCCAACCATTTTACTTACCAAGAGAGCTCTCCTCTGTGATCCTGAACACAGTTTACATGCAACTGAAAGTCAATGTTAATTAGGCAACTAAGACATTAAAAGCTGCTATTACCAAACAAGAAGCAGAGCACCTCAGTGCATTTCAATCAAGCTTGTTTGAAGAAATCTCTGACCAATTACTGTATCATCAGCATACAACCTGCAGCACCAAGTGTCCCAAAACATTAAACTACTGCTATACTATGATAAGGAATGTCTACTGCATTTCAGGAAATCTGATCCCTTGGTTGTCCTTCTCCTATCTGTTTACAGCCAGAGGCTAAAGAACAAGGCTCCAGAGATAAAGACAACAAAGAAGTGGTTGCAGGAGGCTCAGGGGTGACTATGGGATTGCTTTGAGTTGGTGGACAGGGCTGTATTCAAGAATTCAGAGGATCTGATTGAATACGCCATGGTTGCCACAGACTTTATAAAAACAGTTGTAGACAAGTGTATCCCCACAAAATCATTCAATCTTTCCCAACTAGAAGCCTGGGATGAACCATGAGATCAACCATGAGATCCACTATCTGCTGAGCATCAGATCAGTGGCATTCAGGTCTGGTGCCCAAGTAAGATACAAGAGGTTCAGATACAATCTCTGGAAAGTCACTCCATGTGCGAAGTGGCAATTATGGACCGAATTTGAATCACTGAAGGATGCTCCACAGTTGTGGCAGGACTTGAACGCTATTTCCTCCTGCAAAGTGAAACCAAGCAACATAAGTGACAACAAGGCTTCACTCCCAGATGAGCTCAATGCCTTTTATGCTTGCTTTGACCATCAAAACATGGAGGAACCATCATGAACTCCCACAGCCCCTGATGACGCAGTGACTCCTGTCTCGGAGGCTGAAGAGATAGCATCTTTCAGGAAAGTGAATCCCTGGAAATCATCCGGCCCAAATGGGGGTACCTGGCCAACTACTGAAGAACTGTGCTGATCAATTGGTTGGAGTAGTCACCAATCACTTGAACCTCGCGCTTCAGCAGTCTGAGGTACACACCTGCCAAAAACAGAACGTGGTAATCTGCCTCAATGACTATCATCCGTTTGCACTTGCGTGCACTGTATGAAGTGCCCTGAGGGGCTGGTGATGAAACATCAACTCCTGCCAGAGAAGTGACTTGGACCCCATCCAATTTTTCTACCGACACAAGAAGTCCACAGCAGATACTATTTCATTGGCTGATGATTCAGCCCTGGAACATTTGGACAGCAAAGATGCAAACATCAGAATGCTCTTTATCTAATACAGCTCAGCATTCAATACTATCATCTCCTCAAAACTACTCAGTAAGCTTCAATAGCTTAGTCTCAATACTTCCTTGTGCGATTTAATCCTTGAGTTCATCACTTGCAGACCCCAGTCAGTTCAGATTGGCAACATCATCTCCTCTACAATCTCCATCTGCACAAGGCTGTGTGCTTAAACACCTGCTCTATTCACTTTGTACTTACATCTGTGAGGTTAAACACAGCTCCAATGCCATATTTAAGTTTGCTGATGACACCACTGTAATTGGCCAAATCAAAGGTGGTGACAAATCGGCATATAGGAGGGAGATTGAAAATCTGGCTGAGTTGTGACTCAATGTCACAATGGCCTAGTTCATTGTGGGTAAAAGCCCTCCCAACCATTGAGCACATCTACACAGAGCGTTGTCTTAGGAAAGCAGCATCGATTATCAGGGGCCACCACCACTCAGATCATGGTCTCTTCTCGTGGCTGTCATCCAGGTGGTGATACAGGAGCCTCAGGACTCACAACCAGGTTGAGGGACAGTTTATTACCCGTCAACCATCAGGTTCTTGAACCAGTGGAGATAACTTGCCTCAAAACTGAACTATTCCCACAACTATGGACTCACTATCAAGGTCTCTTCATCTCAGGTTCTCGACATTTATTGTTTATTTATTACTATTATTTCCTTTTTTTCTTTGTATTTGCACTGTTTGTTGTCTTTTGCACGAGTTGTCCACCCTATTAGGTGGATCTTTCACTGATTGTATTATGGCCATTGGATTTACTGAGTATATCCACAAGAAGATGAATATCAGTATATGGTGACATACATGTACATTGACAATACATTTACTTTGAACTTTGACCCTACAACACATCATACATCTGATATTGGTAGAGTTAATAATTTAAATCTGACCAAATCAATGTTGACCTTTCATGAATTAATCAAATCCTGGACATGGTTTACAAGTAACTTATATATTTCAAATCTGCAGAGAATCAGGCAGTCAGCCCAATGGACATTTTAACTGCTTGGCATAACTACCTTTTGATCCCAGCATTCAGCATAGTCTTTTATTATCCTTTCAAAAGGCTTCGCTTTTGAACAACATAGCCATTATACAATCTGCTTTCTCTACAGTTGGCACAAGGTGTTATCCTATTAATGACAAATGCACAGGATTATGAGAATTCAGGCAAATTCCTTATAAACTGAACATCTTGATTGCTGTGCTGAAGGATTAGAACTTTATAGAGTAAGACTTTAGCAGATTTAAGACAAAAGGCTAAGCTTCAGAATTAAAATTTTCCTGGTTATGAATCATCAGGAATGCGACATACAAATAAACCAAACCTACTTTTCAAGATTAGGAAAATAAGAAGGCATCTGTGAACTTGAAAGCCACTGTTATGACTTGCATCGTCAGGAAAATGAAGTGAAGGACAAGAACAGAAGTGAAACATTGAATAACATCTAAAACAATCAGAATGACTGACTGCAGTCTACTAACAGGATAATACACATTTTGCCATCTCCTAATAATTGCCAGCGTCAAAGGTAAACCTAACCAGTAAAGCTGCAAACCATGTGCATTTTGAAGGAGATGACTGGTATTGAATATTTCAAAGAATATATCTTCATACATTACATTTATTAGAGCATGCTCTTCTCCAGTGCATTGTTACTAAAAGTATTCTATTTTGGGAGGGCAAGGGGAAGGAAGGACATCATTAATCCTTACAATGGAGGCTCAAACAGGTTTTGAAGAATGAAAATGGTTAGGAAAATAATCTAAAGGGTTTGACACCTACTTTACTGATATGTCAAGTAACTTCACTACCTTTAAAGGCATCCGCAGACAAGATGCATTTTAAGTGTAGCATCTATAGTAATATGGTAAACTCTGTAACCAACTTGCATGTGGAAGTCTCCCATAAACAGTCATTCAATAATAAACGAATTACGTGATTTAGCAATGTTGGCAAAGTCAGGAAAATTATCCTGATCCTTAAAATAGTTCCATGGGCTTTTACATCCTGAGAACAGACATCGCCTTGGTTTAAAAGAAGTTCAAGAACAGGGATGGGAGTAATTTTTAAAAAGCAGGATGAACGACAATACTTCTGAGAATTTAACAGTCTGCACACTTCCTAACACAGGAAGACCAGTTAGATCAGCAGAGACAGAATTACAGATCAATGTATTGTCCTACTCCCGTTTGAATTCACTTCCTGCCATGGATTAATGGTAACTTTTGAACATTTATTTAAACACTAGTTTTTATTAAAAATATGCAGCAAGATTCCAGCTACCACCAGCTCTGTGCACAACTGCAGCATCTTTAGAACCACTTATTCTCAAAACTCCTCCCTTTCTTGCAACGAGTCTGGACAAGGAAACAGCAAAATAGACATCAAGGCAAATATGGCAGAGTGCAATTGCCAAGCAGAGGATACACAACTTTAATGAAAACCGGAAAATAAGTGACAGAAGGAAAGATACAAAGGTTTGAGTCCAAGGAGTGAGACATAAGCAACTGATGGCACGGCTGAGGGGAGCAGAAAGCAGGAGGCTGCATCTCACGGAAGAACTACGAGGACTTAAGTTCAGAAAAAAAGAGATCAGAGACATTGTTAGATCGGACAAGTTTACACACAGGGATGGTCAGGTAGAACTTGACAACAGAACATACAAGCAGAGGTCAAGAAGCTAAGATACTGCATGGGGAAAAAGCTGGGAGATCAGGCAGAATTTGAGGGGCCGAACTAAAACAAGAAAGCAGGATAGTGGGTGGTGGGGCACGGTCATACTGCTAGAGTAGTCATATTGCTAGGCAGTCTGCAACTATGGGTCAACATAGGTGCTGAATTCAGTCGATGCTTAAAGCCAGGGCAGTGCTTTGAGTTTCAAATGTTGTTGAAGAAATAGGACTTAAACCAAAGATCCAAACTAAAAAAACTTGAGGATTCACGTTCAACAGAAATCGTTCAGGGAAATGTTGGCATGAAGCAGGTACTCGGAACAGTCTAGATTAGGAAGTTGGACAGTTTCACTAATTTCAAGAACAATGGGGGAGGTTGGGGGAAGATCAAGTACAAAGGCAGCAGGGGATATCATGGCCCTGTCAGGGATAACACATTACAGCATAGAATGATAGTCACACAGTTTCCCATTGGTGCTACTTCTACAAGAGGCACAGAAATCAGATTGTTGAAATTCAAACAGGTGAGACAATGTAGATGGACATCAAGTACCAGTGACTGCAAGGGAGCTTAAAAGACATATCCTTTTTTTAAAAAAATAGTAAAGGAACCGAGGGACTGATGTGGCAGAATCACCTGCTACTTCAGCTCAGTCATGGCTGAGTGGAGGATCTGGGTAATCAGTAGCTCAGTGGGAATGGGGTTAAAGGATAAACTACAGGTACATGGACAAGATTAAGATGACCTGCACAATGCACCTTTGCAGTCCAAGATTCAACCCAAAGCCTCGACACTATTCTTGCTGAGGACACAGTAATAGAGCTGCAGCAAATACTGACGTTCATACAAATCGGTAACAGGGAAGCCACTCAGCATTAGTGTTTGAAGCAATAAATACAATTCAAAGCAAAAACAACAAAGCCCAATGCCTCATTCATAATATTTTACCCACTCCTTATAACTTCCATGTACACTGCCCACCTATAAAATTCCAAAAATATTTGGTTCTGTTTGTGTGCAGTTTGAGTTTAAAATCTGCTTACTGTGCTATGCAAAGTTAAAAACGGAACCCAATCAAGCCGGTACACAATGATTTCTGTAAACAGCTGGAGCGGAATCCCAGTAGAATATCTTCCCGACTGCAAATGGATGTTGCCAGATGAACAAACTGCTTCAGTGGGAAAAATCCCACGCAGAATTCCAGGACCTTCAAAAGCAGGTCAAGATCCTCAAAACAAACCCCAAACTCTACTCTGAGCAAACAACCTCCTGCTCATCTTGTCAACAATAAACGCCTCTATTTACATAAACAGGTGTTTGGTGGATGGGGACGAACCATCCTGGAACATGTTCTGTGCAACAACCAATTTTCAGAAATTAATCCCTTAATTATACACTGGGTTTGCTCCAAAGTAAATACACAAAATGATACTGTAATAAAAGTGACCAATGAAAGATGAGAATCTGTAAATTTTAAAATTTAACAATACTCATCATTCTAATTTCTCTTCCAGTCCCTCTGCACCCACCTTTTTTCCCATCTAGTTATGTATTTTTGATGTAATCAGATTGACAGTTCCTAACTAGTTCATAGCTATTCCAAGAATGATCCAGTTACACCAATATTAGTTGTGCAAGTCAAGCATGATTTTGAATTCGGCATTATTTGTAGAAGAGTAAAGTCTGAGGCCACTCACCCCCAGCCATCTTGCACCCTTGTTGGCTGCTTGCTGTATCTGGACCTTCTTCAAGGTAACATTGTAAACAGCTCCTTCCTCTACCTCTTCTCCCCAGTCTTGGATTGAATTGTGCTGTGGAAGATCAAAACGCAAAACAGTAAATCCTTCCGTTGAGAAATAGTACAAAACAAATGTTTAAAGAAAGTCCACTGAAGGGAAGGAAGTCCACTACTATGCACTTAGTAGTATAGAAAACATCGTACAAAATATGTTCCAGCAATGCTCAAATGGGCATTAAATACATTAGGGAGACATTCACTAGATCTGCAAGGAACAAAATCGCAGTTTGATCTGGTAACCATTTAGTACAAATCCTGTTCTCCACGTTCACAATAGAGTACTTTCACAGTGACATTTAATAAATAAATGCTATTTAGTGTCAACACATAAACTAGCTTCTAAACCACTTGATATTTTGCACATAGCACTGCTATTTATTCAATGTAAGAAGTGTTTAATTACCATGAATCAAATCTTCATCATCTTTTTGATCAAGAGCTTGGCAAGCTTGAGGGGTCAGTCAGCATTCACATTTGATACTGCACAATATCACACAGCAAGAGCAGCACTTTGCTTTGGAGTAAATATGCTGTAAATCTTTTGCTCCAATTTCCCCCATTCAATCAGTGATCACACTATTTTATAAACAGGATTTTTTAAAATGAAGAGGAAGCAAAATAGAATGGGCTCAATAGCCAGCAAGACAAATCTATTAGACAACGGAAAAGGTAATGCCATACTTTTCAATCACTGCATTACACCAAAGCCAACATATTCAGTGATAAAGAATACTCCTCCTGGCTTCTGTTCCCTCACCCCCACTGCTAAAAATCAAAGCACAGCCAAATGTACCATTTTAGGCTTCCAAGGTAACCGCATTCGTATTTTCCTCTTCATGATCCTGGCTCTTGGACTTAACCACTTTGAACTGAAGTTTTTGCAATCCTGTCACACACTTCACTAAGTTACGGCACTGCTTGGCTTTGGAACAAATCCATTTCTGGCAGAGTTCGCTGCAACTCCTCCTACTGTGTGATGCAAGGGTTTCCTGTTTGCCTGAGTTTAAACTTTTACTTCCAGAGTGTCTTCCAAACCTCTCCACACACAAAAAAAATTACCTCTGCCATGCAACAGCACCTCTTGGCTTCATGCTTAAAACTTCAGAGGCCAAACCTGAGACCGGCTCCTTGTGAATAAGGTGCTGATGAGCAAAAGGAATTTTGTCAGCCCCAGAACAAAGGGAAGGAGTGGTGAATGGGGTAGGGGGGGGGGGTTTACAGGCAACATTATCTGGCTGTGTAGACTTGTATGAATAATTAAAACCAGCCCAATTCAATTGAGACATGTACACTGCAATTCAGTTGCCTATTAAAGAGAAGCATCCACAGACAGTACAACAAACCTTCTAGCCAAACATACTGTGATCAAATGCAAAGCCATTCAAAAGATAAAAGTAGCTCTCTATTCACTCTCCAATTTGCTCTGAGTTTCACAAGCAGAAGTACCACTGAACTCTGGGGATGAAGTCAAGAAAAGTTCCGGTATTTTTGTGGTGGAAGAGAAAGGGGGGGGGCGGGTTACAACATTTTAATAAAAAAAATCAACCCCTTCTGTAGCATGAGTGCGAGAAAGCAAAAGCCATACCGAATATGATTAACATTTGCACAATACTTGAAAGAGAAGATTAGTGAAATTTTCACAGTAGAATAAATATTTGCAATTGGAACGCAACAAAAGAACTCATTCTAGTAGCAAGTTTTGCTTTAAAATGCTATGTCCCTCATTATTACAGCAAAAACAGCAATCCAGGGCTGGGGCTGGTTGGGAGTAATAGAAATGGCAGTGATTAATCATTAAAAATTTCCTATTTGTTGACACGCCACCCAGTAGTCTCATCGAATGCAGATGGATTTTCAAAGTAATTTATTAACGTGCAAAATCTAGTTAGTGTAGTTCCAGTACACATGCTTGATTACTTAAGCCAATTTGGAAAGAAATAAGAACAAAATCTGGAATTTGTCACAATAATTAGAAAACTGATTTTCATGCATGTGTTTTTAGGGTGTTTAAAATTTGTACCAATTCCTTTCAAGGGTTTTGAAGTATAAAAACTGTACAAATACAGATTACTGAAATAGTTACCAATCCTTTCTTAGCACCCAGACTCTTCAAGCAGTGTACAATGATTATCAAACAATGCCATATTTCCATGGAAACACAAGACAATCTGTATTCATCCCAAACACAGTGACATTGAGATGTGCAGTACTGTCTTGCATGGAAGACAAGACAGATGTGAAGACAGACATTTGATACATTGTCCTTACTTCTTTGCTTGAGAATGGAGATAATAAAATACACACAATAGACATTTTCAGGTCTTACTCAAAATGCAGTGAACATAAAGCAAAACATATTTCTATTTGGCTCCAAGCCCTATTAATTTGCATTTATCATATAAAAGTTTCTGCCAGTTCTACTTTAAAGGTGTTTGCCGTAAAGTCTAACAGCTATATGGACAAAAAGGAACAAAGTCAAATGTCTCATGTTAACCATAATAAAGTTACACCATGTTTTTCATAGAACATAACTGTCAGTGTTGTTTGGCACTTGGAAGTTTACAAAACAAACTCTGTTTTCAACAGTCACAAGTGCTGGTTGAGACTAGCCATTTAAAACATATGATAATCATGCTCAGCTTTCTGTTTTCAAGCAAACTTTCAAAATAAGAACATAACATCTCCATTTGAAAATTTGTAATGACAAGCTGCAATGTTAAAATAAGCAGCCTTAGAATGATAAAGCTCAATGAATGGTTAATTATGAGCTTTAGAGAATAAAAACAAGAAAGTCTGCAGATGCTCGAAATCCAAAGTGACACACACAAAATCCCAGAGGAACTCAGCAGGTCAGGCAGCATCTATGGAAATGAATAAACAGTCGACATTTCAGCCTGAGACCCTTCTTCAAAACTGAGAATGAAGGAGGAAGATGCCTGAATAAAAAGGAGGGAGAAAGGAAGGAGAACCAGATGAAGGTGATAGGTGGATGGCAAAGGTCAAGGGCTGGAGAAGAAGGAATCTAATAGGAAGCCATGTGGCACAAGAGGGCGGTGAAGACAAGCTCCAAGGAAGGAAGGATGTGTGGCTGTGGTAGTGGGTCTGGGTGAGTTCATGGGCAAAGAGCGGGAGCAGTGACAGAGGTTTTCACTGAACTCAAGGCCAAAGTTCAAAAGTAAAATTTATTATCAGTGTACATACATGTCACCACATGGAACCCCGAGATTCTTTTTCCTTCAAGCATACTCAAATCTATAGACCAGTAACTGTAAACAGAATCAATGAACAATAAACTGCGCAAATACGAATAAATAACTCATGGTGAAGAAAAGATTTAAACCTCTCCAGGGTAGGCAGCCCTCAAAGCGACCTCACAGTGGAGGAGTCAAACACAAACATGAGAAATTCTGTAGCTCCTGGAAATCCTGAGCAACACACACACACACACACACGCACACACACAAAGTGAGGGAGGAACTCAGCAGGCCAGGCAGCATCTATGGAAATTAATAAACAGTCAACATTTTGTGTGTGTTGCTTTCGAGAATAAAGTCTTTTAAACTAAATTATCAGATTTTTGATATCAGTTACTAACTCTAGCATTTCCTTGAAAGAAAATGCATTTTTTTGTGTTGGATTATAGCCACAGGCCAATTTCACAAAGTCCATATTCTGGTTTTATTTTCCTGCTACCACAGACAAAATCCAATATAATCACTGCCCTTCCCCACATCTTTCTGTTCATATCCATCAGGCCTTTGAGCCATCCATGTTATCGTGGAAGTTTGCATCAACTTCCTAGCTCAATCGGCACATGCCCTACACTGATACAACTCTGCCTTTACGGAAGAGTCTGCACCTCCCAACACACAAACAGTGGCAAGGCCATATAATTGCCGGTTCTTGCTGAATTGGCACATTCTCCTACATTAAACTATTTAATGTTGCAGCCCAGATAATTTGTACTGTCCCCTACAATATTTAATTTATGCACTTTACCTTGTTTATCTACGCATAATTCATTTGTAGTTTCTTACTTTCCTATGTATGATATGTGTACTATCGTGCTTTACACCCTGGGCTGGAGAAACATTGTCTCACTTGGTATACATGTACATAGTTAAATAACAATAAATCTAACTTTCTGTAAATTCCTAATTCTTTTCCCGAAAAATGCCACTCCTCGTCCTTTTCTATGTGATTTCCCATTTCCTCCCATTTCTTCGGAAAACCTCCAGTGTGAAAAGCTCCCAACTTTCTAGTGATCTTTCTAGAAATTTCACATTCAGCAATAAACACCCTGATACAGCATTACAACTCCTAACTCAGAATCCCAAGTCCTCTAGTGATCCTACATTTAAGGGCCCTTTCCATTTATGTTTTAATAGTCACCGATTGCCCGCAAATATCTTCATTTCATTGCCGAGTTAAATAAGATCTTTGATCTTCCTACTCCTGCTCTTATGCTCCAAGTATCTTGAGGATTTTTCCTGGCACCCTAACTAGATTCTGCACACTAACACCTCAGCACAATCTATAACTTTCTTTAATCCTAATGCTGAATGTAAACTAATGCTTACATCAGTGCTTCATGCAGTTATTGCACTTTGTTGGAATCAGATAAAACTCTCAATTGTAGTTTCAGTACAGGTCCCATTCAACCAATAATAGTTCATTGGTGATATAGGATTCTGGGACAGAATGAGCAAGAACAACAAAACAAAATTGTGCAGAGAAAGCACAGCAGCTCATCTGGAAAGAGAAACTTGTTCTTTTGGGTCTGTGATCCTTATCAGATCTGGGAAAAAGAGATTCCTAGCTTACTTTCAGTAGGAGCTAAGATTGGGATGGGGGGTGGGGTGGGGTGAGGGTGAGAGAATGTGTAGAACAAAGGGAGAGTTTGAAGCAAGAGGAACTGTAATGGCTCCTTGTGGATAGTTATCAGTTCGTCAAACATTTATGGCTGCTTAATGAGCTGCTAGTGGTAAAGTGACGGAATTCACCCAGTTGGATCAAAACAAATAGGAAATGTTGGAGAAATTAAGCATCTTTGGAAAGAAATCAGTTAACATTTCAGCTGAGAGTAAAAACAAATGTATTAAGCATAGACATCAAAGTTGCTGGTGAACGCAGCAGGCCAAGCAGCATCTATAGGAAGAGGCGCAGTCGACGTTTCAGGCCGAGGGTCTCGGCCTGAAACGTCGACTGTGCCTCTTCCTATAGATGCTGCTTGGCCTGCTGCGTTCACCAGCAACTTTGATGTATGTTGCTTGAATTTCCAGCATCTGCAGAATTTCTGTTGTTTACGTATTAAGCATAGAACTGTCCAGAACAGGAACAGGCCACCATGACACTATACTGAGTACTGTACATAATACCTCATTAAACTAGTCCCTTCTGCCTACACAAAACCCATATCTCTCCATTCTTTGCACATCTCCGGTCAAAACGGTGCCAGAGAATGACGATTCCACAGGCAAAATGTTCCAGATAGCAAAGCTTTCCAATTATTTGACTTTTTCCACAGCTTCTGCTTATTCTTTTTCTCCTGTTTGTGTTACAGAAACTGTTGGAGCCCGTGAAGTACAGTTTGAATTTCGATCTGTGTCCGGAGAGCTGTCTCGCGAAGATCAAGAGACAGGGGGCTGAAAAGTTCAGAGAATACAAACTGACTCGTGGAAAAGATCAGAGATGAGGCGTGAGGTCGTAAATGACTCTCACTTGAAGCAGCGAGGAAGATTGAAGTATCACGGTGAAGGCAACGGCTCGGACCGACATGTTTCGGCGGCATTAGGACATGGGTCAGCTGTCACTCTTTACAGAAAGACTTGACTTCATGGGGCTGCTCTCCTCCTATGCAGTGAAAAGGCATTTCCCATATCCTGAGATTTATGTGATTATTGGACTGTACTTTATATTGGTTTCCTTCAGTTTTTCGGTGTTTTCTTGTGGTCGATTGGCGAGTGGGTGCCCTGTTGATTTTTTTTGTGTGTGTGTGGGGGGGGGGGTTGGGGATTAGGTGCTATTGTTGCTGCTTTTTTCTGTGAAAGAGGGTGTTGGGGATTGTAATGTGTAGAGGATCATTGATTGTTTGGTGGCTGTTATTAGATTTTGGGGTGTGCGAGTTTTGTTTCTTTTCTTTTTCATGCTGGAGTGGGGGGAGTTGATATCTTTTCTTTCATCAACACCAATGGTCTTAATTGTATTTAATGGCTGTCTGGATTAGACAAATATCAAAGTTGTATTATACATGCATATTTTGACAATCAAATGAACCTTTGATTTGTGTACGAAACAGCATTTTCAATGACTCTATTACATTTACCTTCACCACCATCCATGACAACAGATTTCAGGCACTGGAAAAAAACTTGCCCTTCTCCCCTTTCCCAGTAAGGCAGCGGCACACTTGGTCACAGAGTGGTGCAAATGATGCATATTTGGGCCCCTCATCTTAGAAAGGATGTGCTGAAACTGGAGAGGGTTCAAAGGAGGTTCATGAAAATGATTCCAGGATTGAAGGGCTTGTCATATGAAGGGGATTTGATGGCTCTTGGGCCTGTATTCACTAGAATTCAGAAGAATAAGGGGTGACCTCATTGAATTTTATTGAATAGTGAAAGGCCTTGATAGAGCAGATGTGGACAGGATGTTTTCTATGGTGGGATAGTCCAAGACCAGAGGACACAGCCTCAGAATTGAAGGGCATCCTTTTAGAACGGAGATGAGGAAGAATTTCTTTCGCCAGAGAGTGGCAAATCTGTGGAATTCTTTGCCACAGGCAGTTTTGGAGGACAAGTCTTGATATATATATGAGGCAGAGGCTGGTAGACTCTTGATTGGTCAGGGCATGAAGGGATATGGGGAGAAGGCAGGAGATTGGGGCTGAGAGGGAAAATGGACCAAATGGGCTAAATCTGCTCCTGTGTCTTATGGTCTCAAATGCATTTCCTGTGATCACAAGACCCTATTGGACACTGGTAATGCAAAATACTGCAATTTTGGTTCATTGGCGAGACCAACTGTAGGGGCAGCAGCGTAGCCTTGGTTGTTGTCTGGACCAGGCCTCATGCCTCTGCGTCGCTTGTTACAGCCACTCGGGAGGAGGCAGCAGAACCAGAATCAAGTTCAATATCACCAGCATACATCATGAAATTTGTTGCTGAGTGGTAGCAGTACATTACAATACATAATAATAAACTATACATATTACAATAAATAAGTAGTGAAAAAAGAGTAAGAAAACATAGAGTGAGGTAGTGTTCATTGTCCATTCAGAAATCTGATGGTAGAGGAGAAGCTGCTCCTGAAATGTTCAGTGTGTGTCTTCAAGCTTCTGTACCTCCTTCTCGATGGCAGAAATGAAAAGACAGCATGTTCCTGGATGATGGTGGTCCTTAATGATGGACGCTGCTGTTTTTAAGGCATTGCCTTTTAAATACGTCCTCAACGTTGGCGAGGCTAGTGTTCATGATAGATCCGGCTAAGTTTGGAACCATCCGCAAACTCCTCTGATCCTGTGCAGTGGCTCCTCCATACCAGATAGGGATGCAAACAATTAGAAGGCTCTCCACTGTACATCTGTAGAAATTTGCTAGAGTCTTTGGTGACATACCAAGTCTGCTCAAATTCCTAATGAAATATAGCAGCTGTCGTGCCTTTCTTGTAATTGCATCAATATGTTGGACCCAGTATAGATCTTCAGAGATGATGGCACCCAGGAACTTGAATATATTCACCCTTTCCACTGCTAAACCCTTGGTGAGGACTAGTGTGTGTTTCCTCGACTTCTCATTCCTGAAGTCCACAATCAATTTCTTGGTGTACTGACACTGAGTGCTAGATTGTTGTGATACCATGCTGATCTATCTTGCTCCTATATGCTTCCTTGTCACCATTTCAAATTCTGCCAACAAAATTGTGTCATTGACAGATCGATAGATTAGATTATGAAGACACGTAGTCCCCTTTTATTGTCATTTAGTAATGCATGCATTAAGAAATGATACATTATTTCCTCCGGTGTGATATCACAAAACACAGGACAGACCAAGACTGAAAAAACTGACAAAACCACATAATTATACATATAGTTACAACAGTGCACAATACCATAACTTGATGAAGAAAGTTCGTGAGCACAGTAAAGTTCCAAGTCTCTCAAATGTCCCACATCTCACGCAGTCGGGAGAGGGAAGAAAAACTCTCCCTGCCATGCCGACCACAATCTGACTCTGAGTCATCCAAAAACTTCGAGCTCTGATCAGCTCTCCGACACCGACTACTGAGCGCCATCTCTGTCCGAGCAATTCGACCTCTTTCTCGGTCGCCAAAAGCAGGCAAGGCCGGGGATTTTGAGGCCTACCCTCCGAAAGATTCCTGATCACACAGTAACGACAGCGGGGAACGGGCATTTCAGAAATTTCCCCAGATGTTCCTCTGTGATTTCACGTCCATTCTCCATCAAATCAGAATTGTCCACGGCCCCTATTTAACAGATATGACATCATTTTTCACCGGAGAGCTGCGCACGCGCCGCGCGCTGCCATCTTCTCCTCCCGCATTTGAGCTGTGCCTAACCACACAGTCATGGGTGTTGGACTGTGTTCATCTGTAGCTGAGCAAAGCACGAGACAAGTTGGGATTATTTTCATCTGCGACCGACACAGTGCAAGCTGCAGAACTGCTGCATATTTGTTTTTGCAGAAATGTGGCTCCAGAACAGCATCACATGTACCAGAGGTGCAGTGCTAATTTTTTAGGTGCCGAAGCTGACAAAATGCTTGCCATTTCCTATATCCTCTCTCTTCCTTGCCCCATTCATGTAATGAGCAGGTGTGACATATATATATATATATATATATATATATATATATATATATAAATATATATATATATAAATAAATATAAATAAAAACAGGGCTTTTTATAATATCAAGCACTAAACCAAGATGAAAGAAATATATGAATTCCAGAGCTCCACAGAAAAATAGTGATAGTTAAGACATTAACAAGATTGTAGCTTATCACTACATTTCAGTGTATAACTGGTACAATAAAACATATAATACTTAATTTAATAATATGACAAAGTATTGCACGGCTGCACTCACTAATTATCATAAAATATAATTATCAAGTAAAGAAAAAGACAGTAATCATGTATTTTACCAATTTAAAAGTAATTACCTCCTTACCAAATGCCACCAATGAGAAGTTTCACGATAATTTGCTCAAAGGGTCAGGCGTAATATGCGTTCGGGGGTCTGAAGCAACTCTTGTCCTGGTGTCACCTGCTGATCTGTGGTACCGCAGCCATGACGTGACATATGGCTCAGGATTCTGCTGTACTGGAGGCAGTCCGTGTAATTTAACAAAGTACTAATACATGATTTATGAGAATTCTTGAGCGTGTTGTTGTTGCTTTCAAGTTCATGTGACTGAATCCTCTCTTACACTCAGCAGTACTATAGGAATAACTTGTGAACAGCTCAGTAATGGGCGCAAATCTTGGGGGATACGGCATCCACGATCCTCTACATAATCTCTGAAGGCATTTATTACAGTGGAAGAGGAAAGCTTAAACCTCTTACAGAGATGATATTGCAGCTTCTCCATAATTAGGCGATATTTCAGCAGGCCAGTTATCTTTATCAAGGACACACATTTCATTTAGCAGGGATTTATACATACTTTGAGGTTTAGAAGTTTGAGAACCTTTCAAGGATGTTGCCGTGAACATACGGTGCTGCAAATTGTTTATAAGACTAGTAAGAAACTGTAGATAATTAATGGAGACAATTTTGTTGTTGCTTGTTCAGGTAATTTCTCCAAACTTCCCCTTTTCAACTGCTTCTTGAGCTTCTAGAGTTTGTGTACCAGGTTACTCTTTCAGTCCATGCAGTGATCTTATGCTCCGTTGGATCAGTTTGTCCGCATAAACAATCGTAGTAGTGCGTTTCTGTAAACACTCTGACAGTAAACCAAGTTTGTGCAACGAGTCATACATTAGAGCTAAGTTCAATAGAAACTGTTCTGAAGAGAGTCTTTTCAACAGACCTTCATAGGTTTTTCTGTCACTCCCAGATCTTGTTTCATCCTTCATTGCTTTTTCAAAATGAAATTTTGCCAGACTGCTGAAACTGCTGGAAACGAGCTAGCTACCCACCTGGTGCCCAGAACACGGCCTATTTTGCAAATTTGTTGTTCTAGTTGAGAGGCACATTCAGACAGTTCCTTTTGTTTTAGAGGTGATCTACTGTAAGCAGAGTACAATTTGTCCATAAATAATTGAAAATGATTTATTCCATTAACTTCTCTCACCAAATCACCTACTGAAAGTTCTAATCTGTGATTAAGACAGTGCCAAATTATCACATCGGGGTAATGTCCCTTGAGAACTGTATCAACATCAGATTCGACACCAAGCATTACGCTCGCCCCCATCACTAGCAAATGCTACAAGCTTCTGCTTCAAGTAAGAGTAATCAAACCCATGGTTATTGAGACAGTTCAATAGATGCTTAGCAATAGTTGCAGCTTTCTGATCAGGCAGTTCAATTAGATCTAAAAACATAAAATGGGGATCACCTTCCTTATCACTTCCACATTTCAAATAAACTATTAGGACAGTCTTAATGCTCAGGCTTGTTGATTCATCAATGAGAACAGAAAATTTGCCATTTATCTGCTTGATATGCTGGCAAATTTTCTTTTTCATATTAATAGCTATGTGATTAATTATCTCTGTAGCACTAGTGCCGGAATGCAGTCCAATTCCAATGTCAATACCATTTTTTTGAAGTTCCAATATGCCAAAGTGATCAAAATATGGTCTGTCATTCTGAGCTAAATAATAAGCAGAATGAAAAATTGAATAAGTTGCTTTTAGATGCGAAGCATTCATGGTGTCACATAATTTTCCAAGAGCATCTTCACTGGATATATTTTCAACAATTAGAACAGCAGTGTGAGCTTTTGAAAGTGAGTGATCAATAATTTTTTTTTCCAGAGAGACTTCAATCGGCACCATAGTAGGATACTTGGTACATCTGCCATGCCGAGTCTCCCCTGATCTTTAAGTTCTTGAGGCTGTAGCGCTTTACATAGCTAGCCAGCCATCCCCTACTAGCCTTAAACTCCTTCCTCTCGCTCTTCTCAACCCCCTCACAGTAGTGCTCATAGAGGCTAAGTGCTTTCTCACGCATAATTTTGCCATCAACAGGGATATGCTGCTGTGACATGTCCTCTTGCCACACACTTAATGCTTTCTCAGTCTTTGCAAGCACTTTATCATGAACCAGAGAGACTATTTTTGCCGTTGTAGGGGTAGCAGTAACACTTCCACGAATTTCAGCTTCTTTCTGCTTTATTGTGCGAATGATCGATTCGTGCTTACCAAACCTAATGGCCCACTTCAGCAAGCGACGTGCCACTTTTGGAAAGATCTAAGATTTTTATTTTCTCGGCAAACAATGCTCAAACAATGAGTGCTGGAGAGAGACTGAGGATCTGTGAAATGGCGGGGGGCTACAGCAGGGAATGCTGGGACAACAGGTCAAAAACAGCTCCAGGATTTCACCAAAAACGATCAAATATTCTAATGTTATTCGTGGTATTTTCCCCACCAGCCACCAGCCCCTCTCCCCAACCACCGCTTCCGTAAAATTCCCTCTATTTAATATGCGGCCACTGTTAAATTCCCCACTTGTTTATTTTGACTTTTCCTTTTACAGAGGTGCCGGAGTGGTGCTCCAGTGAGCTCTGGCACCACTGCACCCCTGGGTACCATCAGCCTTCAGGTCATGCTATACAGGGACTTGTGGTTTGTGACTGTAATGTGCTATTTTAACTATATGTGCTGTGTGTCACAATGTGTACTCTGTTTTGCACCTGGCTCCAGTGGAATGCTGTTTCATTTAGCTGTATACTTGTGTATGGTTGAATGACAATTAAACTTGAATTTCTGGTATTAGATACTTTAACATGGGAGAACATATACCAGCTGTCTATTATACTTTCCAATCTTACACAAGTGTCCCCTGCTTTTCAAACGTTCACTTTACGAAACCTCGCTGTTATGAAAGACCGACATTAGTTACCTGTTTTCGCCAACAAAAGGTGTGTTCACTGTTACGAAAAAAAGGCAGCGTGTGAAAAAAGGCAGCGCGCACCCGAACAGCTAAGCTCCCCCGGATTCGGAATTGCATTCTAGGCGGCATTGCTTAAACACATGCCTGTGAGCAGCCGTTAGCAGGATGAGTTCTAAGGTGTCGGAAAAGCCTGAAAAAGCTCGTAAGGATGTTACACTTAGCGTAAAACTAGACATAATTAAGTGTTTTGATCATGGTGAACGAAGTAAGGACAAAGTGAGTTTGGCTTGTGGAAGCTGATGAAGATGATGTTGAAGAGATTTGGCATCCCATGACCAAGGACTGATAGATGAAGAGCTAATGCAATTGGAAGAGGAAAAGATAACAATCGAAACCGAATGCAGTAGCGAATGGACCAAAAGTGAAGTCATCCAGGAACTGAACGTGAAGCAACTGCATGAGATTTTCACTGCAATGATAAAGTACGACATTTATTTTGAAAGGGTATGTAGCTTACGGCATATTTACAGGATGGTTTGAGTGCTTGCAAAGAACTGTATGACAGAAAAATGCGCGAGGCTAAGCAGTCAAGCATACTGTCAATTTTCAAGCCTTCCACATCAGCCACAGCAGACGATGAACCTCGACCTTCGACATCGAGGCAGGCAGAAATAGAAGTAGATGACCTGCCTGCCCTGATGGAAACAGACGATGATGAGGTGACACCCCAATGTCCCACCACCCCAACCCCCGGGCCGCTGATCGATACATTGCCACGGAGAATGCAGTGGTAGCCGGGACGCACCCAGCACATCTTTAAGAAAAAAGGCGAAATAAACAAGCTAATTAATTAGGTGCCGCCCCGCACCTAAACGTTGGCCCAGATCAGAGGCTAACCCTAACACTAATGCAACACAATCGGCAATTGCCTCTGATCTGGGCCGCCATTTACGTGCCGGGCGGCACCTAATTAATTAGCTTGTTTATTTTGGCTTTTTTCTTAAAGATGTGCTGGGTGCATCTCAGCTATTGCTGTACCGCTGCATGCTTCGAAGATCAGTATTGGTCGGCGGCCTGGAGGTTGGGGACCACTGCACCACCCCAACCTCCGACGACTCAGCCTAACACACCATCATCAGTGTGCTCGGCGCTGTCTTCCCGATTCCGGTAAGTGATACTACACTGTACATACATTATTTCTACTTTATATAGGCTGTGTATTTTCATGTGTTATTTGGTATGATTTGGCAGCTTCAGAGCTTAAAGGTTACTGGAGGAAGTGGTTCTGCCGAGAGCGCTTGCGTGAGATTTTTGCTACGGAGAACAGTGCGGCAATGATTGTAGAAAAGCATTTCTACTTTATATTGGCTGTGTATTTATCATACCATTCCTGCTTTTATTATATGTTACCGTTATTTTAGGTTTTGTGTTATTTGGTATGATTTGCTAGGTTATTTTTCGGGTTTGCGAACACTCACAAATTTTTCCCCATATAAATAAATAGTAATTGCTTCTTCACTTTACAACATTCTGGCTTACGAACTGTTTCATAGGAACACTCTACCTTCGGATGGCGGGGGAAACCTGTAAACTTCTATCAGGTCTCCCCTCAGCCTTCACCAGTCCAGAGAAAACACATTTGTCCAACCCCCGAACTTTAAAGCACTCATCTTCTAATCCAGGCAGTATCCTGATAAACCTCTTCCGCACCCTCTCCCCAAGCTGCCACACTCTTCCTTTAATGCGGAGTACAGAATTGAATGCAACCTAGCCAGAGTTTTAAAAATCGCAACACAACTTTGATTCTTGAACTCAATATCTTGACTAATAATGGCAAGCCTGTCATTCACCCTTACCACCTCCATCAGCCTGTGTGGTCACTTTTAGGAAGCTATGTACTTGGACTGCAAGATCCCCTGTATACCAATACCTGAGGGTCTTGGGACTGTCCCTTTACATTTGATCTCCTCACACTTAGCCAGATTAAACTCCATCTGCCATTTCTCTGAATATAATTGGGCAATTTCAGGTGTTTCAACAAAACGCTGATGATTTCTGCCACACTTACACAGATTCTCACCCCAACATTTTGTTTCCTTTTCTGACTTGCATTTTTATTTTCATTAACAACCATGTTACCGCTGGTGCAACAGCTTTCTATATCCAACCTACTACAATTTTTTTTTAAGAACAAAAACACTTCTATTCCCATCATGCTCTAAGTTAATGCAGAAACTCAGTGAGACACTAGTTTTTATTTCTGGCCTTTTCAAATGATGATTCACCCAGCTGTAAACCCTTGCCTACGAATGATGGCTAATCAACTTGTCAATTTCCAGGGTGAGACGAGTGAATCACTGCTTCAATGCAAATAGGTCTACTCCAAAAAAAAAACCAACCACAATTTTCAGAATGCTTCAAGGTAAGAGTGCACTTAAAAATTCCTCACCTCTGAAAATTGACTAAACATTATTCTTTTCATGCGCCAACAGCGTTTGCAAGCTCCAGAAAGTTTTCCAGATTCTGTGAATAATTTTCTGCTTAAAGTACATCTGCGGTGCCAGTTATAATATTCGCTTATTCCCACTAAGCTAGAGGTATTGTTATTATTCTGGAATCAAGTGAACCACTAGCAACTGCAGGCAAAGATCAAAGTTCATATATGGCACCATATACAACCCTGAGATTCATTTTCTTGCAATATTCAATAAATCCATAATAGAATAATCAGAATCAACGGAAGACCACACCAAACAGAACGACAATCAGGTTGCAAAATACAACAAAATGTGCAAATAAAAAAAATAAAGAAATAATAATAATAAATAAATAGGCATTGAATATCAAGAACATAAGATGAAGTGTCCTTGAAAGTGAGTCCATAGGTTGTGGGAACAGCTCAGTGAAGTTATATCCCCACTGATCAGGAGCCCGGTGGTTGAGGGATAATAACTGTTCCTGAACCGGGTGGTGTGAGTCCTAAGGCTCCTGTATCTTCTTCCTGATGGCAACAGTGAGAACAGAGCATGACTAGGGTGGTGGAGGTCCCGGATGACAGATGCTGCTTTCCCGTAACAATGCCCCGTGCAGATGTGCTCAGTGGTGGGGAGGGATTTACCCATGATGGACTGGGCAGCAAACTTTTCCAGTCCTGACAGAGGGTCTCGGCACAAAACACTGACAGTTTACTCTTTCCCAAAGATGCTGTCTGACCAGCTGAACGCCTCCAGCTCACTTTGTGTAAAGCTTACAGTTCCCTTACCTAGATCCAAAAATTAGAAAACATTGAATAATAATGGTTTAGAATGAGCTCAATGGTACTTTGGATTCTTCACATATTAAACATGTTTAACCATTGATACCTTAAGGTTGTAATAGTGGGGACAAGCTCCCACTACTCATTGAATGCTCCCAATGGACGCATATCTTGACAACCAAATCCAGCTCCTGGCCTTCACGTACAGTTTAGTTATGAAACCCGGTAGAACTGTTACTTCTGACAGGAGAAGGGGCAAAGGTGGGTTGCTGATGGTTGCTTTGGGCACATGGGGCTCATCAGCCGTAGTCAGCAGCTCACCTAGAAGAAAAAACTCTGATCCGGAGCTGGAATCCCTAAGGCAGTTGAGTTAACACTGAGTTCAACACTGACTGGCACCAAACTATTTTAGTCTCTGCCGTTCCTTTGGATTTATCAGATGCATGGAGAGGGGGAGCTTACTACATGGGCAACAGTTTTCTTTCCATTGCACACTGCCCTGGCTTGTGTATTACGTAGAAAGCTGGGATGCAAAATCCATGGTTGACTCCCACCAGTGGAGGGCCTCTCTAACCACTGTGATGAAACAAGGCAAAGCCTGTATTCATTTGGCATCTTTTACTAGTGCAAAGCTTCCCAAGGCAACATACCCAAATATGCAATTTATACCCAATGTGTAATCAGTACTTTACCACAGAAATTCAGCAGCAAATTTGAATTTCAGCCATTTTGTTGGTTGATGTTGAAAGACAAGCAATGTTCAGATATGTAATTCTTTTCCCCACCAATATCTTTTGCATCAATACATGTTTCATGGCTAAAAGTTACATTAAGGAGATCAGTTTGGGTCAGGTAATGTTGCTAAATTTTTGACCTGTTCAGATTCCTAGGACTGTAGGGCTGTTGAACAAGGTATAATACCCATTCTTTAGTGATGAGTTTAAGCCAAATTATGAGACTTTCAATAACACAAAAGGAGATGAGAAATATGAAGTTCTATGACAGAGCCACTGCTATCCTTTTCGACAAAAAAACAGCACAGGAAAGCCACATAAATGGAAGAGCAACCCACCAGCTCAAATTTTAGAAAACAAAAGAGGGAAGTCAAAAATCTTATAATTCAAAACATGAAAGCCAATAAAAATATAGTTAAATGAACGTGGGCTTAGCAGGAAACATTTACCTCACTTAAATCAAACTAAAGTTTGCTATTAATCACAGTTCATTAATAAATCAAGCAGACATATCCTTTCAAATAGAGCAGGGCGTGCACAGAGGTTGACATCACTACTGAATCTCAGTCAGCATTGTCTCTTTGTTCTTGGAATCAGACAATGAGTTCAACTTCCAAGCTGACAACCACAAAAGTAGCTACTGATGCATTTCCTGGTGAGTTCAGGGTTGCTTTTCAATGTCGCTGCAAGGCTGGAATCACCTGGAAGTGCCATTGGCCGCCTAGAGCAGAGGATGCACATCCAAGTTCTGGCTGCAACTTCCTCAGGCTGGGCCAATGTTAAAGGTCACGATAACAACACAAAAATAGCAACAATCAGGGAGCAGCTAGCAACTGGCATGGCCAAATGAACAATGATTGAATACAGGCAACATTCATGTAATTACTTCAGGGTATTATTTTGAGTTCTGATAGGTGCATGTACAAGTTTACAAAAGTATCCTGCTGTTAATTGGCTACTCCTACAGCCATAATTTTGTATAATCCTTACAACAATTTTATTCAACATTTATATGAAAAGACATTCATTTCTAAGCTGTGGAAAACCAGAGTTAAAATATTCCATTTACTGCACTGGCCGACAACAGATACAAACCACAGTGGGCCTAAGATGCAAGTCCTGTGATCAATGAAAAACATTCTGATGACCAAAAATGCACATTTTTCCCCCAAATAGCCAATATTAAATAAGTGACCCTGGCTGCAGGAAGCCTCTTGCATAATATTTTGTCATGCTATGTTTCTACTTAATCCTTAAAATTTACCTTGCATAGCAATGAATGCAATTCCAAGAGAAAATCATGTTAGGAAGGCTCCAAGAGAGGTCATGAAAGCAAGTCTGCCCAAACAAAGTGAAGACAATCAGAACTGAGATCAAAATTGAGAAAGCTTCAAGATAGCCGGCAAGATAAAGGAAAGCCAAAAAAGTCAAAAGTTTTGATAGTAATAATGTTCAAACACATTCAAGCGGCACGGATTTTTAAACTTTGGTTTACAAGTGTGATACCTTAAGCAGCATTTTTCTCAAATTATCCAGTTGGTGTGAGGATGAGAAAATAGTTTAAGGATTAGCTTTAAGGCAAGAAGAGACTGTTGAACAGCTCTGATTTAATTAATAAGAAAAATAGTCTCTCGCAACTGCGGTTATTGGTTTTGTTAAAAAAAATGCAGACAGACGGCCTTGCTCTCATAAAGAAGCAGTTCATTTAATAAATGAGTATTAACTTGGCAACAGTATCTACTCTTCACCACTGACAAGGAAGTGTAGTCTGGAAAAAGATATCAACTGATTGATTGAAAAAAAATCATGCGCTCTAAGGAAAACATCCAGTTTCACCACCTCCCAAACATGCTGTTTAAATATTTAAATCTTATTGATCAAATAAATTCCAGACCACACGTGCGGGATGACCAACAACTTCATTAAAGACAAAGAATGGGTGTGCAATTTATATTAACCATTCCTTTGCTGGATATTAACCAAGTTCTATTTCTGGATCTGCTTTGGATATTTGGGCAGCTGAAATAGGTTGCCTCCCAGGGTAACAAATTGTGCAAGCGCCTGGGAATTGATTGACAATTGTTACTATACCAGAACGTTCTAGGTGAGGCAAAGTACAGAAGAGTCAATTGACATCTATTTATGTCCATTGCTTGTGACACACCCAAACCAGAACCTAAACTCAAAATTGTCAGCTTTTAATTTTGTAAACCATCCAAGTGTCTATGGTCTAACTTCACAATACAGGGTCAAAATCCAGCAAATGCACCAACCACGGCAATTTGAAATAGTTAAGCAGCAGTCCACAGTTTAAGGAGGGGAACTAGATACTGTTTAACATCAACTTGCATTTTTGAGGTATTGGTACCAGTGGTGGCATTTCACTAAATCACTGCACAGATCCAACATACTCCATATCCTGTAGACTTCGATAGCCAACACTAATGTTTATTTTTATCAACAAATTACTCAAGGTAGAAAATGCCTTTAAATACTTACACCTTCTTCTCATGCAAAATATTTTAAAAATGGCAGCCAGGCTGATCACTCCTGTTCCTCCACTTCATTGCTGTCTGGCAGAGTCAATCAGACAAGGGAAGCTTATTTTATTGCTTCAATATTTCTATTTTAAAAAAGAGCACACCAGAGCCAAATGTGCTCATACACTGTAGGATCAGCAAATCCTTTACTGTATTGCACAACATTAAAAAAATGGCAGTCTTATCGTATAAAAAAAATTAAGCAGTTTAAATTGATACACAGAATCTTGTAGTTTCACAGCAAGGAATCAACATTAGAGAAACAACATACATCAAAGTTGCTGGTGAACGCAGCAGGCCAAGCAGCATCTCTAGGAAGAGGTGCAGTCGACGTTTCAGGCCGAGACCCTTCGTCAGGACTAACTGAAGGAAGAGTGAGTAAGGGATTTGAAAGCTGGAGGGGGAGGGGGAGATGCAAAATGATAGGAGAAGACAGGAGGGGGAGGGATGGAGCCAAGAGCTGGACAGGTGATTGGCAAAAGGGATACGAGAGGATCATGGGACAGGAGGTCCGGGAAGAAAGACAAGGGGGGGGTGACCCAGAGGATGGGCAAGAGGTATATTCAGAGGGACAGAGGGAGAAAAAGGAGAGTGAGAGAAAGAATGTGTGCATAAAAATGAGTAACAGATGGGGTACGAGGGCGTTCACCAGCAACTTGTGATGTGTGTTGCTTGAATTTCCAGCATCTGCAGAATTCCTGTTGTTAACATTAGAGAAAAATTTTTTAAGTTCAAAGTTATGTTGATGTCGTCTGCTCTCCCAATTTGAAGGTTAAAAACTTGTTAGTCATTCTTTCTGCCAAGAATCTGACATCTGTGGAAAAACAAAAATAAAGCAATCCACATAAATTGCTCATTGTGGCTCCACAGGCAACAGTGTGCTGTATTCTGTGGGCTGGGTTCTAAGCAAAGACAACACCAGAAGAACGATGACTCCATTTAGACGTTGAATTGCAAGTCAGTCAAATAAAAGATTGAACACAAGCCATCCTTTAGGGGATATCTATATTCAACATAGAAACATAGAAAATAGGTGCAGGAGTAGGCCATTCAGCCCTTCAAGCCTGCACCGCCATTCAGTATGATCATGGTTGATCATCCAACTCAGAACCCTGTACCTGCCTTCTCTCCATACCCCCGATCCCTTTAGCCACAAGGGCCATATCTAACTCCCTCTTAGGTATAGCCAATGAACTGGCCTCAACTGTTTCCTGTGGCAGAAAATTCCACAGATTCACCACTCTCTGTGTGAAGAAGTTTTTCCTCATCTCGGTCCTAAAAGACTTCCCCTTTATCCTTAAACTGTCACCCCTCATTCTGGACTTCCCCAACATCGGAAACAATCTTCCTGTCCAATCCTTTTAGAATTTTATATGTTTCAATAAGATCCCCCCTCAATCTTCTAAATTCCAGAGAGTATAAGCCTAGTCGATCCAGTCTTTCTTCATATGAAAGTCCTGCCATCCCAGGAATCAATCTGGTGAACCTTCTTTGTACTCCCTCTATGGCAAGGATGTATCTCCTCAGATTAGGGGACCAAAACTGCACACAATACTCCAGGTGTGGTCTCACCAAGGCCTTGTACAACTGCAGTAGTACCTCCCTGCTCCTGTACTCGAATCCTCTTGCTATGAATGCTAGCATATCATTCGCCTTTTTCACTGCACGCCCACTTTCAATGACTGGTGTACAATGACACTCAGGTCTTGTTGCACCTCCCCTTTTCCTAATCAGCCACCATTCAGATAATAATCTGTTTTCCTGTTCTTGCCACCAAAGTGGATAACCTCACATTTATCCACATTAAATTGCATCTGCCATGAATTTGCCCACTCACCCAACCTATCCAAGTCACTCTGCATCCTCTTAGCATCCTCCTCACAGCTAACACTGCCGCCCAGCTTCGTGTCATCCTCAAACTTGGAGATGCATTGGTGTTTTCATTCTCTAAATGGAAAAAAGGAAGGCTTGGGACTTCTTGATGATGTACAAGTACTGCAGCCCTCAGAAGTTAAACTAGTTGTCATCACACAATACCTTTGAACAATGAAGGAATTTTTGTTCCAGAAATATACCTTGCTCCAGACTCCTCTCCCTCCCCCACCCCCCAACTCCAGAAAACATACACTGGTCCAGATTTTAGCAAGTCAGGTTTCATACTCTCTCCTGTCCATTATTTACTTAGTCTGAATCCTGATCTAGCCACCCAGGAACATTCCAGGGCTGAGCAGCAAGGCTCCATGTATAAGGCACTTCGGTAAAAGGAATAAAGGCAAAGAATATTTTCTTAATGGACAGCAAATTTTGAAATCTGATGTGCAAAGGGATTTTGGAGTCTTCATGCAGGATTACCTAAAGGTCAACTTGCAAGTTGAGTTGGTAGTGAGGAAGGCAAATTCAACATTAGCATTCATTTCAAGAAGACTAGAATACAAAAGCAAAGTTGCAAAGTTGAGGCTTTGTAAGGCTCTGGTCAGACTACACTTGAGTATTGTGCAGTTTTTAGCCTCTTATCTAAGAAAGGATGTGCTGGCATTGGAAAGGGTCCAGAGGAGGTTCACAAGAATGATCTCGGGAATAAAAGGGTGTCTGTATGAGGTACGTTACGTTTGATGGCCCTGGGCCTTTACTCACTGGAGTTTCGTACAGTTGGGGGGGGGGAATCTCATTGAGACCTATTGAATTTTGAAAGACCTAGATAGAGTGGATGTGGAGAGGGCATTTCCTATCGTGGGAGAGTCTAGGCCTAAAGTGCACAGCTTCAGAATAGAGGGATGTCCCTTTAGTACAGAGATGATGAGAAACTTCTTTAGCCAGAGGGTAGTGAATCTGTGGAATTCATTGTCACAGACGGCTGTGGAGATCATCATTGGCAGTGATGCCCACAACAGGCACTGCTGCTGTCTCAGTGCTCCAGCAACCTACGCTTCCCTCCGTTCTGGAAGAACATACCAGAACACTCCTCCGGAGATCCTGGCCAGGCTACAGCCACAAAACAAAGTCCTGGGTCATTTTACCATGTTGCCAAATGTCCTTGAAATTGCAGGTATTTATACAACTGCAAAATGAAAAACAAAACTACTTAAACTGGAGTTCAAAGAGCAACATGATTCTCCATCCTTTAAATAAGATCATGAGGGTTTGAATAATGAACTCTTGTTTCAATTTGTTTTCTAATAAATGAACAGATTAGAAATAACTTTCTCTTCCCATTCGCTTGTGCAGTTTCCAGACATGGTGTGCAGCTGGGACACTCCCAGAGGGATTGGGACCTGTGCATGAACTCCAAAACATGAAGACACCTCTAATGGGCAACTGCCATTCTTCCTTGAGGAACTGCCGCAAATTTCAGTGAAGTCCAGACTACTGATTGCTTCTTTTTTTATTGAATGGTGTGGGTCCAATCTGTTTGCACAATAAAATTGAACTCTGCTCATGTATTAGCTTTCTAAACTAGATCTACTTCAGTCTTGTATAGCTGGCACCAAAGTCAAATGAAGACTTGTTTCTCGTTGATAAGTGGACCAAGGGAGAACTCACTCAAGCTGGTGAATGTGGATGGAGAGCTGCCAAGAGCCATGCAGTGGTCTGTGAAACAGGTGCTGTAACAATTCTCAGTCCAGCAAGAGGTCTTAATTACAGCTTTGCATTTTGCATAGTGTTTCTATAACACTCAAGATTAGGTATTGTTTAATATCATTTCCAGTACACAAATGTGAAGGAGAACGAAATAATTGTTACTCTGTATCCAACTCAGCACACAAAAAAAACACAAGATAAAGAACAGAAGTGATTGTAGATGGTTGCTTCTCTGAATGGAGCCCTGTGATTAGTGGTGTGCTGCAGGAATCCTTGAGACCACAACTAGAAGTTATCTGTTAAGGGTGAAAGGTGAAAAGTTGAAGGGGAACACGAGGGGGATCTTCATCACTCAGCAGCGTGGTGAGAGTGTGGAACGAGCTGCCA